>NC_068448.1:67348690-67353690 GCF_023373465.1 Oncorhynchus keta
TTGTATTATCTCTTTCTCTTTCTCTCCTTCTCTCTCTCTCTCTCTCTCTCTCTCTCTCTCTCTCTCTCTCCTTCTTCTCTCTCTCTCTCTCTCTCTCTCTCTCTCTCTCTCTCTCTCTCTCTCTCTCTCTCTCTCTCCTTCTTATCCCCCCCTATCTTTTGTATTATCTCTTTCTCTTTCTCTCCTTCTCTCTCTGTCTCTGTCTCTGTCTCTCTCTCTCTCTCTCTCTCTCTCTCTCTCTCTCTCTCTCTCTCTCTCTCTCTCTCTCTCTGTCTCTCTCTCTCTCTCTCTCTCTCTCTCTCTCTCTCTCTCTCTCTCTCTCTCTCTCTCTCTCTCTCTCTCTCTCTCTCCTTCTTATCCCCCCTATCTTTTGTATTATCTCTTTCTCTTTCTCTCCTTCTCTCTCTGTCTCTCTCTCTCTCTCTCTCTCTCTCTCTCTCTCTCTCTCTCTCTCTCTCTCCTGTCTCTCTCTCTCTCTCTCTCTCTCTCTCTCTCTCTCTCTCTCTCTCTCTCTCTCTCTCTCTCTCCTTCTTATCCCCCTATCTTTTGTATTATCTCTTTCTCTTTCTCTCCTTCTCTCTCTGTCTCTCTCTCTCTCTCTCTCTCTCTCTCTCTCTCTCTCTCTCTCTCTCTCTCTCTCTCTCTCTCTCTCTCTCTCTCTCTCCTTCTTATCCCCCCCTATCTTTTGTATTATCTCTTTCTCTTTCTCTCCTTCTCTCTCTAGTAAAAAGCCCATGGGGTCTTGCAGAGGAAGTGTACGCATCAGGATTTGATTGTGAGCAGCAGCAGTAAAAGACATGAATAAAAGGTACTTAAGTAACGCGGGACTGACTGTTGTTTCCCATATCTTCCTCCTGGACAACAATTGATGATTGTCTGTGAGTCCGTGGTCTGACAGTGTCTGATTGGCTGATTGTTCCTCTGGCCCTGTGAAGGGGCCTGTAAATGTGGCATTGTGGGAAGTGCCATTGTGTCCTCTTCCTCCTGACGAGGGAGCATTCCCACGTGAAAGAAAGACTGAGGCAGGGAGGGGCCCCAGGAAACTACAGGACCCAGTTCCCAAGCACTGATCTGACACTGTGTGTGTGTGTGTGTGTGTGTGTGTGTGTGTGTGTGTGTGTGTGTGTGTGTGTGTGTGTGTGTGTGTGTGTGTGTGTGTGTGTGTGTGTGTGTGTGTGTGTGTGTGTGTGTGTGTGAACTTGAAGGTTTATGTGCCTACCAGGTGGTGAATGGTGTTATCGCCATACAATGGAAAGGGCCATATAGGCAAGCAGTTGTATTTTCTGCGGAATGTAAATGATATTGTATGTGTGTCTATGACCCTGTTTGTCAGTGGATGTGTGTATGTGTTATAGTGATGTTGATGTTGATGATGATGATGATCAGAGTAATCACGTGTGAGAGGTTTGAGGGCTCTGCTGTGTCAGTCACCAGTTGCCATGACAACTTGGTGTACAGTTGTTTATTGGCTACGCAAGTGAGGTCTCCTCCCTCTCTTAGCTCTTCCTCCTGTTTCACACCGAAGCATCCTGGGATATCTGAGAGAGGGAGGTCAGAGAGAAAGAAGGATGGGGGAGACAGGGAGGTGAGGAAGGAGAGAGGGAGGTGAGGGGGGAGACAGGGAGGTGAGGATGGAGAGAGGGAGGTCAGAGAGAAAGAAGGAGGGTGGAGACAGGGAGGTGAGGAGCGAGAGAGGGAGGGAGGGCTGCAGAGATTCAGTTCCTATTCAAGCCACTTTGGTCTACACCTCCCTATCACACAACTCTGAGAACCCTTGTAACACCACAACAAACCTTCCTGCCCATCTCACTAGACCTCTATCGAACTTGACTCCACCAAGCCACCATTTTCTTAACCTTTGATGACAAAGTTGAAGAACTATTGTGGGTAAAAGTATTTTGAAGAATAAGGTAAAAAAGGGGTTTTATTACGGCTCGAGACTTTCCTGATGGCAGGTAGTGTTCATCTGTCTCCAACACCCCCAGTGCTCTCCAAATAAAGGGGGCCTGGCGGCCCAGGGAAGTGCATCCCACACAGGGAAGTGCACCCCACACAGGGAAGTGCACCCCACACAGGGAAGTGCACCCCACACAGGGAAGTGTCAACAACGCAGCCACTGCCAGCTAGCCTACTTTAGCAGTACTGTATCATTTTAATCATTTTAGTCAATAAGACTCTTGCTACGTAAGCTTAACTTTCTGAACATTCGAGACGTGTAGTCCACTTGTCATTCCAATCTCCTTGCATTAGCGTAGCCTTTTCTGTAGCCTGTCAACTATGTGTCTGTCTATCCCTGTTCTCTCCTCTCTGCACAGACCATACAAACGCTCCACACCGCGTGGCCGCGACCACCCTAATCTGGTGGTCCCAGCGCGTACGACCCACGTGGAGTTCCAGGTCTCCGGTAGCCTCTGGAACTGCCGATCTGCGGCCAACAAGGCAGAGTTCATCTCAGCATATGCCTCCCTCCAGTCCCTTGACTTCTTGGCACTGACGGAAACATGGATCACCACAGATAACACTGCTACTCCTACTGCTCTCTCCTCGTCCGCCCACGTGTTCTCGCACACCCCGAGAGCTTCTGGTCAGCGGGGTGGTGGCACCGGGATCCTCATCTCTCCCAAGTGGTCTTTCTCTCTTTCTCCCCTTACCCATCTGTCTATCGCCTCCTTTGAATTCCATGCTGTCACAGTTACCAGCCCTTTCAAGCTTAACATCCTTATCATTTATCGCCCTCCAGGTTCCCTCGGAGAGTTCATCAATGAGCTTGATGCCTTGATAAGCTCCTTTCCTGAGGACGGCTCACCTCTCACAGTTCTGGGCGACTTTAACCTCCCCACGTCTACTTTTGACTCATTCCTCTCTGCCTCCTTCTTTCCACTCCTCTCCTCTTTTGACCTCACCCTCTCACCTTCCCCCCCTACTCACAAGGCAGGCAATACGCTTGACCTCATCTTTACTAGATGCTGTTCTTCCACTAACCTCATTGCAACTCCCCTCCAAGTCTCCGACCACTACCTTGTATCCTTTTCCCTCTCGCTCTCATCCAACACTTCCCACACTGCCCCTACTCGGATGGTATCGCGCCGTCCCAACCTTCGCTCTCTCTCCCCCGCTACTCTCTCCTCTTCCATCCTATCATCTCTTCCCTCTGCTCAAACTTTCTCCAACCTATCTCCTGATTCTGCCTCCTCAACCCTCCTCTCCTCCCTTACTGCATCCTCTGACTCCCTATGTCCCCTATCCTCCAGGCCGGCTCGGTCCTCCCCTCCCGCTCCGTGGCTCGACGACTCCTTGCGAGCTCACAGAACAGGGCTCCGGGCAGCCGAGCGGAAATGGAGGAAAACTCGCCTCCCTGCGGACCTGGCATCCTTTCACTCCCTCCTCTCTACATTTTCCTCCTCTGTCTCTGCTGCTAAAGCCACTTTCTACCATTCTAAATTCCAAGCATCTGCCTCTAACCCTAGGAAGCTCTTTGCCACCTTCTCCTCCCTCCTGAATCCTCCCCCCTCCTCCTCCCTCTCTGCAGATGACTTCGTCAACCATTTTGAAAAGAAGGTCGACGACATCCGATCCTCGTTTGCTAAGTCAAACGACACCGCTGGTTCTGCTCACACTGCCCTACCCTATGCTCTGACCTCTTTCTCCCCTCTCTCCAGATGAAATCTCGCGTCTTGTGACGGCCGGCCGCCCAACAACCTGCCCGCTTGACCCTATCCCCTCCTCTCTTCTCCAGACCATTTCCGGAGACCTTCTCCCTTACCTCACCTCGCTCATCAACTCATCCCTGACCGCTGGCTACGTCCCTCCCGTCTTCAAGAGAGCGAGAGTTGCACCCCTTCTGAAAAAACCTACACTCGATCCCTCCGATGTCAACAACTACAGACCAGTATCCCTTCTCTCTTTTCTCTCCAAAACTCTTGAGCGTGCCGTCCTTGGCCAGCTCTACCGCTATCTCTCTCAGAATGACCTTCTTGATCCAAATCAGTCAGGTTTCAAGACTAGTCATTCAACTGAGACTGCTCTTCTCTGTATCACGGAGGCGCTCCGCACTGCTAAAGCTAACTCTCTCTCCTCTGCTCTCATCCTTCTAGACCTATCGGCTGCCTTCGATACTGTGAACCATCAGATCCTCCTC
Source organism: Oncorhynchus keta (assembly GCF_023373465.1). Classification (NCBI taxonomy): domain Eukaryota; kingdom Metazoa; phylum Chordata; class Actinopteri; order Salmoniformes; family Salmonidae; genus Oncorhynchus; species Oncorhynchus keta. Next base: position 67,352,829 of record NC_068448.1, read on the forward strand.
TCCACCCTCTCCGAGTTGGGCATCTCCGGCGCGGCCCACGCTTGGATTGCGTCCTACCTGACAGGTCGCTCCTACCAGGTGGCGTGGCGAGAATCTGTCTCCTCACCACGCGCTCTCACCACTGGTGTCCCCAGGGCTCTGTTCTAGGCCCTCTCTTATTCTCGCTATACACCAAGTCACTTGGCTCTGTCATAACCTCACATGGTCTCTCCTATCATTGCTATGCAGACGACACACAATTAATCTTCTCCTTTCCCCCTTCTGATGACCAGGTGGCGAATCGCATCTCTGCATGTCTGGCAGACATATCAGTGTGGATGACGGATCACCACCTCAAGCTGAACCTCAGCAAGACGGAGCTCCTCTTCCTCCCAGGGAAGGACTGCCCGTTCCATGATCTCGCCATCACGGTTGACAACTCCATTGTGTCCTCCTCCCAGAGCGCTAAGAACCTTGGCGTGATCCTGGACAACACCCTGACGTTCTCAACTAACATCAAGGCGGTGTCCCGTTCCTGTAGGTTCATGCTCTACAACATCCGCAGAGTACGACCCTGCCTCACACAGGAAGCGGCGCAGGTCCTAATCCAGGCACTTGTCATCTCCCGTCTTGATTACTGCAACTCGCTGTTGGCTGGGCTCCCTGCCTGTGCCATTAAACCCCTACAACTCATCCAGAACGCCGCAGCCCGTCTGGTGTTCAACCTTCCCAAGTTCTCTCACGTCACCCCGCTCCTCCGCTCTCTCCACTGGCTTCCAGTTGAAGCTCGCATCCGCTACAAGACCATGGTGCTTGCCTACGGAGCTGTGAGGGGAACGGCACCTCAGTACCTCCAGGCTCTGATCAGGCCCTACACCCAAAC
>NC_068448.1:67358690-67386592 GCF_023373465.1 Oncorhynchus keta
GATCAAATTTGATGACCAATTTATGCAGAAATCCAGGTAATTCACAGGGGTTCACATACTTTTTCTTGCCACTGTCTCTCTCTTTGTGTGTGTGTGTGTGTGTGTGTGTGTGTGTGTATGCGTGCGTGCGTGCGTGCGTGCGTGTGTGTGTGTGTGTGTAATCCATCATGGCTGTGTAAGTGTGATGCGTGTTTCTCTGGGGTATGTGTTAGTAATCCATCACAGTCCCTCCCTCTGTGTCTCAGCCTGTCCACTCCACCGGTGGTGCGCTCACCTTATTCTTCCCCCGGAGCACTTCCTGTCTGTGTGTAGGATGTGGTTCTGTGTGGACATGCTGGGGGCCCTCTTTCTCACCAGGCTCCATAGTGAGGAGGAGTAAGAGAGGGACAGGGCTCAGCTGTGTTGACACAGTGAAGTCACGGCTAGCCAGACGGCAGGTGTGTGTGTGAGAGTGTGTTTGTTCCACAGCTGTGCGCTGCAGGAGGAACACCGGAACTCATCATCACTATTGTAATCGCTATCTTCATCTTTATCTTGGCCATCATCGTCATCATCATCCCTATTATTGTCTCCTAACCATCATCATCCTTATTATGACATCAGCAGTACTACCATCATCATCATCATCCCTTGTTCACTGCTCAACTGCTTTCCCAATGGAGTCTTGTCAATGGTGTCAGTGTCTGTAGCAGCATCTCTGCCGACATTGTTCATTTCTGTACTGTAGGATGTAGAGGTGGTATTGTCAACTAACATCCCTCCATTCTTAAATCATCCCACCATGAATTGTCCATTCTATTCTTAAACATTCCGAGGGGATTAACCACTGGGGTTTTCCCGGGTAATGAAAACCTCCTGGCTACACTGTTACCTTTCTATAATATCTCTCTGGCTGCTTTTGAATGATATTGTGCGCCTTCAAGTAGATCATTTGAGATTTTTCTCACAGAGCAACTCTGATTTTTATATTCCTACACCAATATTTCAACACCTTTCATAATCTCAAATCCCTCCCCTCCCCTCCCCTCCCCTCTTCTCCCTCTCCCTCTCTCTCTCTCTGTGTCTCTCTCTCTCTCTCTGTCTCTTTCTCTCTCTCTCTCTCTTTCTTCTCTCTCTCTCTCTCTCTCTCTCTCTCTCTCTCTCTCTCTCTCTCTCTCCCTCTCTCTCTCTCTCTCTCTCTCTCTCTCTCTCTCTCTCTCTCTCTCTCTCTCTCTCTCTCTCTCTCTCTCTCTCTCTCTCTCTCTCTCTCTCTCTCTCTCTCTCTCTCTCTCTCTCTCTCTCTCTCTCTCTCTCTCTCTCACTCTCTGTTCTCAGACTATCCCGTACCCCTCCCTGGTTGGCTCCTCTCATCTCTCCCATCCTCCTCTCAGCCCTCTCTCTTTCTGATTGCTCTTCCTCTTGGCAGAGATAGCGAGTGCCCGTGTCCTGTAGGGGTGACCCACCCTGTGCATGACACCAAGGGCCCTGACACACACTCACACACACATACACCCATCAGCCAGCCGACTCTCCCACGCCTCCCAGGAAACACATGCACATACGTGCACACACGCTTGCACGTACACACACGCACAAACACACAGAGATGGTTCTACATATGTGGACACAGACAAGTTTAGTTAGATGACATAACACACACATATACACATACACACTCATACATAGACACATTCACACAGTGTGCCTTCCCAGGGTGAGATGACTGACTGTTGGCCTGTCTATGATGTTGTCTCAGTATTTCATTTAGAGAACCTGCTAAATGAGTTACTACCTAAAAACCATGAAACGTCCAAAAGTAGGAAGCAACACACAATTTAAAGCAACATTTAATGTAAAAAACATACATTTAATATAATATTTAAAACAATACATATGAAAAGTTTTCATACAAATTTGGCCATTATTGGCAATTACCATAAGTAAGTTAGTCATATAAAATTATTAAATATTAGATTCATATATTACTCATAGAAAATCTGTATACATGGAATGAATCACAAAGGGAGAGACCCGTAGAATGAATAAACTCAGTGTGGAAGTCTCGCTTGCTCTCATCATCATCATCATCATGATCATCATACACACACACACACACACACACACACACACACACACACACACACACACACACACACACACACACACACACACACACACACACACACACACACACACACACACACACACACACACACACATCAACACACATTACAATGTAACCTAAAAGGGTTCTTTGGCTGTTCCAATAGGAGAACCCTTTGAAGAACCCCTTTGGTTTCAGGTAGAACCCTTTTGGGTTCCATGTAGAACCCTGTCCACAGAGGGTTTTACATTAAACCCAGAAGTCTTCGACATGGAACCAGAAAGGGGTTTGGAAGCCAACATGCACGACTATGACACTCAAACAAACCATAAAAACAGCTTCCTGTGCATATGAAGAGTTTATTTCCAAACCACTATATCCACCAATTATTCACATTTGTGTTTTTTCATCAGAAATGATTGCTTATGGGTACCTTCATGTGTGTGTAAAATATAACTGTTTTCAGATTTTTTTTATTCATAGATTTTAGATGTGAATTGTAACGTTTTTTTTGCAAACCGCTATATATCAAGTGTTACGCTGGAATGTTTGTATCCTGCATATTTGACTGTGATATGTGGTTGTCTCACCTAGCTATCTTAAGATGAATGCACTAACTCTAAGGCGCTCTGGATAAGAGCATCTGCTAAATGACTCAAATGTTAAATGTTTTACATATAGATCTCATATTACTGTGTTGAATTATATTTATAAAACATTTTAAATAATTTAAAAAAATATTGATGTCACAAATGTATAATTTGAACAGTTATTCTTATTCAAAATGTAGTTATTTGTTACATTTGAATGTGTAAAACCTAGCAGGACTACTTGTTTCTCTGAGAGTGAGGCGGATAATTAGCATTTTGCAAAAATGAAATGTAAACAATTTTTCTCTGAAAGGAATCCATCAAGTGAGAGATTTTAAACAAATACATGTCTTTCATTGAACAACCCCATGTCATGATTAGATAGTGAAAAATACACCAATCTCTTTCATAACTTTAAACAATAAAAGCTCATTTACCAACATTTCTGAAAATTGATATTTAGCATTTTGGAAATAAATTCTTCATATATCACACGCAAAGACAAACTATTTTCCACACAATACATTGCAGAATAATACATAAATTCACTCTTGATGACAGATGGTTGATATACAGTGAAACGCCTTACAAATGACATAACATGACATAAGATGACATATGACTGTCATTGACTCTGGGTCCTGGGTAACTCCTACATGGTAGGTGTTTGATGAGCAGTCCCAGAGTATCTTCCAGTAACTGTAGGGCATCTCTCTCTCTCTCTCTCTCTCTCTCTCTCTCTCTCTCTCTCTCTCTCTCTCTCTCTCTCTCTCTCTCTCTCTCTCTCTCTCTCTCTCTCTCTCTCTCTCTCTCTCTCTCTCTCTCTCTCTCTCTCTCTCTCGCTCGCCCATCTGAGATGTAGCAACTTACTTATAAGGTGTATGATTTACAGTCAGAACTCACAGCTTTCGTGGATGTCAGAACTACAACAGGATGGCAGGGCTCAGGGCTCGGGGCTGGGGACAGGCTCATGTACCCATTATAGTACCACTCTAGGAACACAAGAAGCAAAAGCAGCTCCAGAAAAACGTGGCTTAGTGGATGGATGGAAGGGCACTTCTTTCTGGCTCAAAATGTCTGAGAAAAGTAACAATGTAAAAAAAAGATGAAGCCAGAAAAGGGGTGTAAAAATGCAACCTGGGTAACGGGAAATAAATAAATAGAATAATAACCATTAAAAGCAGATCAGATCATTGTCCTCAGTGTGGTGTGACCTCTCACTCCTCTTCTTCCTCATCCTCCTCTTCAACAGTGTACCAGGTCACTGTCCTGCCCCCCCCCCCCTGCCCTCCAACCCCAAGATCCCAGAGAGCACCAATGTGGGGTCGCTAGGTGGCTGTAATGTCTGAAGGCGCCGGCTGCCTTGGGAACAGCCTTGCTGAGTGTGGTGGAGGGGGTGATGGTGGTGTGGTGGGGGGATATTTTAATGAAGTGAAACGAAGGTTTGGGGATGAGGGGCAGAGCTGGCGAGGGGGGGAAGGCCAGGGGAGGGGGGAATGAGGAGGGGAGGGGGTCTCAAGAATAGATCAAGCCCTTGAGGAAGCAGGACTCTGCCACGTTTGAAGACGGAGGGACAATCACGCTGCTGGGAAGCGTCTCGCGTCGGGGAGGAAGCCAAACAAGGAGAGGAAAAGCGCTCTGATTTTCGCACAGGAAACCCGGCGAGCCTCCTGCCCGGGCCAGATAAGAGCGCTGCGGTTCCCAGGGCCCAGGACAAGACCAAGGATCCACGACTGGACCCAGGGACACATCCAGCACCAAGGACCCAGACCTAGGACATAAGGGTGGATCCAGGCCCCAGACCCAGGTCCAAGGATCCAAGGCCAGAAACAGGCTCTAGACCCACACCCTACCCTGAGGACCCAGGTCCCTATCAGCCTGGCCCAGCCTGGCCCACTGTCGCTGGGCCTCCTCCGGCGCGGCATCAGGCCCGTGTTCCGCCAGAGCTACAAAGAACAAGGGCCTGGTCAGGGCGAATCAGAATCTATTCACATTCTGAATCATTACTCTATTACTCAAGAACAAGAACAGAATGCTGGAGCTCTCACTGCTTTACAGTAAACAAACAACAAGGAAATCACATTCAAAGAAATCTCATTACACAAGTCTGAACCCCAAATCTCTTTCACCTGTCTGAATACCTCATTTGTAATGAAAGCAACTTAAATGGATCACTCTTTGCAGGTAGTGAGAGTGGCCAACGGGGAGTATCAGTATGCATGCAAGACTCAACATAGGCTATAATTGATGACTTGTCACAGCTCCTCTGTGCACAGAAAGGCATCTTCTTGTTAGGCTGTGTAAGCCTCGTTAGACCTTTCTGGACTGTGAGGTGTCACACTTTCTCCTGGCTGGCTTGCCAATTCATAATCATTGAAAATGTCATTTCTACCAGAGTTTTACCAGGTAAAGCCATCCATGTTGAGGTAGGAGCACGAGTCACTGCTCATTGGTTCAGTGAAGTTATGTGATGTTGCTATGGCAATTTACTGTGGAGATGTGACGATAAAGACTTTCCACAAGCATTGGAAGTAGGCAGTGTGTGTGTGTGTGTGTGTGTGTGTGTGTGTGTGTGTGTGTGTGTGTGTGTGTGTGTGTGTGTGTGTGTGTGTGTGTGTGTGTGTGTGTGTGTGTGTGTGTGTGTGTGTGTGTGTGTGTGTGTGTGTGTGTGTGCTGGTGTGAAATGTCAAGTACACAGTGATGTCACAGTGTGTCTCAGTAGGGGAATATAACATGGGCGGTAGCCATGATGTTCAGGTAACGGTTAACCTCTTTGACCTAAACACAACCAACACAATAGTGTCTGACCTCCAAGACCAACCCAAGTCATGTTTTTGCCAAGTGTGTGTGTGTGTTTCTGTGTGCGTGCGTGTGTGTGTGTGTGTGTGTGTTTGTGTGTGTGTGTGTTTCTGTGTGCGTGCGTGTGTGTGTGTTTGTGTGTGTGTGCGTGCGTGCGTGTGTGTGTGTTTGTGTGTGTGTGTGTTTGTGTGTGTGTGTGTGTCAATGACAGTTGATTGCTGGGCAGGGCCACTTCTCATGAGGACTTAAAAATGTGTGTATGGTAAGATCAGTGTGTGTGTTGGAATATCATTGCTGATTGTTGGGCAGGGCCGTTTCTTACAAGACCTTTCAAAGAATGTGTGTGTCAGTGTATGAGTGTGTGTTTTGTGAGAGTGGTTTGAAAGTGTGTGTGTCAGTGTATGAGTGTGTGTTTTGTGAGAGTGGTTTGAAAGTGTGCGTGTCAGTGTATGAGTGTGTGTTTTGTGAGAGTGGTTTGAAAGTGTGTGTGTCAGTGTATGAGTGTGTGTTTTGTGAGAGTGGTTTGAAAGTGTGTGTGTCAGTGTATGAGTGTGTGTTTTGTGAGAGTGGTTTGAAAGTGTGTGTGTCAGTGTATGAGTGTGTGTTTTGTGAGAGTGGTTTGAAAGTGTGTGTGTTTGAGTGTATGAGTGTGTGTTTTGTGAGAGTGGTTTGAAAGTGTGTGTGTCAGTGTATGAGTGTGTGTTTTGTGAGAGTGGTTTGAAAGTGTGTGTGTCAGTGTATGAGTGTGTGTTTTGTGAGAGTGGTTTGAAAGTGTGTGTGTCAGTGTATGAGTGTGTGTTTTGTGAGAGTGGTTTGAAAGTGTGTGTGTCAGTGTATGAGTGTGTGTTTTGTGAGAGTGGTTTGAAAGTGTGTGTGTCAGTGTATGAGTGTGTGTTTTGTGAGAGTGGTTTGAAAGTGTGTGTGTCAGTGTATGAGTGTGTGTTTTGTGAGAGTGGTTTGAAAGTGTGTGTGTCAGTGTATGAGTGTGTGTTTTGTGAGAGTGGTTTGAAAGTGTGTGTGTCAGTGTATGAGTGTGTGTTTTGTGAGAGTGGTTTGAAAGTGTGTGTGTCAGTGTATGAGTGTGTGTTTTGTGAGAGTGGTTTGAAAGTGTGTGTGTCAGTGTATGAGTGTGTGTTTTGTGAGAGTGGTTTGAAAGTGTGTGTGTCAGTGTATGAGTGTGTGTTTTGTGAGAGTGGTTTGAAAGTGTGTGTGTCAGTGTATGAGTGTGTGTTTTGTGAGAGTGGTTTGAAAGTGTGTGTGTCAGTGTATGAGTGTGTGTTTTGTGAGAGTGGTTTTGAAAGTGTGTGTGTCAGTGTATGAGTGTGTGTTTTGTGAGAGTGGTTTGAAAGTGTGTGTGTCAGTGTATGAGTGTGTGTTTTGTGAGAGTGGTTTGAAAGTGTGTGTGTCAGTGTATGAGTGTGTGTTTTGTGAGAGTGGTTTGAAAGTGTGTGTGTCAGTGTATGAGTGTGTGTTTTGTGAGAGTGGTTTGAAAGTGTGTGTGTCAGTGTATGAGTGTGTGTTTTGTGAGAGTGGTTTGAAAGTGTGTGTGTCAGTGTATGAGTGTGTGTTTTGTGAGAGTGGTTTGAAAGTGTGTGTGTCAGTGTATGAGTGTGTGTTTTGTGAGAGTGGTTTGAAAGTGTGTGTGTCATATTAGAAAAGGCATCAAAGAATCCAGTGCGCAAATCACAATAATAAACATCTCACCCTGCGTTCAGAACAGGAAGTTCATTAAATCATAGCGTTTCATTTAGAAAACAACCAGAACAGAACAGGCCTCTATTTAAGTGTCTGAGAACACAGAACAGGCCTCTATTTAAGTGACTGAGAACACAGAACAGGCCTCTATTTAAGTGACTGAGAACACAGAACAGGCCTCTATTTAAGTGAATGAGAACACAGAACAGGCCTCTATCGAAGGGAATGAGAACACAGAACAGGCCTCTATTTAAGTGACTGAGAACACAGAACAGGCCTCTATTTAAGTGACTGAGAACACAGAACAGGCCTCTATCGAAGTGTCTGAGAACACAGAACAGGCCTCGATTGAAGTGGGCTTTTACTACTCTGCTCTTGAAGTCTGAGCTACACTGTACTGTGTCTGTGAATGTACCAGGTACACACACAGACGGACAGACGGCAGACGTATACACACAGACATGGACAAGGTAACATATAGGCAGTGACAGAAACATATGGCAATAGACTCAGACAAAGACATGATGAAACACACAGACACACAGACACACACACATACAGACACTCACAGACATGAAAGGCTTCAAAAGGCATCTGTTCTGGTTGCAAAGAGGAAACCCTGTCTGAACACATGCTGAAATAGACCAAACATGTCTCCCTTCACAAACAAACTCACAGACATTCTCCATTCACACCCTAAAACAGGCCCTCATATTATAGACACAGACATTCTCCATTCACACCCTAAAACAGGCCCTCATTTATAGACACAGACATTCTCCATTCACACCCTAAAACAGGCCCTCATATTATGAAAGACATTCTCCATTCACACCTAAAACAGGCCCTCATATTATAGACACAGACATTCTCCATTCACACCCTAAAACAGGCCCTCATATTATAGTCACAGACATTCTCCATTCACACCTAAAACAGGCCCTGTATTATAGACACAGACATTCTCCATTCACACCCTAAAACAGGCCCTCGTTTTATAGACACAGACATTCTCCATTCACACCCTAAAACAGGCCCTCATATTATAGTCACAGACATTCTCCATTCACACCCTAAAACAGGCCCTCATATTATAGACACAGACATTCTCCATTCACACCCTAAAACAGACCCTCATATTATAGACACAGACATTCTCCATTCACACCCTAAAACAGGCCCTCATATTATAGACACAGACATTCTCCATTCACACCCTAAAACAGGCCCTCATATTATAGACACAGACATTCTCCATTCACACCCTAAAACAGGCCCTCATATTATAGTCATAGACATTCTCCATTCACACCCTAAAACAGGCCCTCATATTATAGACACAGACATTCTCCATTCACACCCTAAAACAGGCCCTCATATTATAGACACAGACATTCTCCATTCACACCCTAAAACAGGCCCTCATATTATAGACACATACATTCTCCATTCACACCCTAAAACAGGCCCTCATATTATAGACACAGACATTCTCCATTCACACCCTAAAACAGGCCCTCATATTATAGACACAGACATTCTCCATTCACACCCTAAAACAGGCCCTCATATTATAGTCACAGACATTCTCCATTCACACCCTAAAACAGGCCCTCATATTATAGACACAGACATTCTCCATTCACACCCTAAAACAGGCCCTCATATTATAGACACAGACATTCTCCATTCACACCCTAAAACAGGCCCTCATATTATAGACACAGACATTCTCCATTCACACCCTAAAACAGGCCCTCATATTATAGTCATAGACATTCTCCATTCACACCCTAAAACAGGCCCTCATATTATAGACACAGACATTCTCCATTCACACCCTAAAACAGGCCCTCATGTTATAGTCACAGACATTCTCCATTCACACCCTAAAACAGGCCCTCATATTATAGACACAGACATTCTCCATTCACACCCTAAAACAGGCCCTCATATTATAGACACAGACATTCTCCATTCACACCCTAAAACAGGCCCTCATATTATAGACACAGACATTCTCCATTCACACCCTAAAACAGGCCCTCATATTATAGACACAGACATTCTCCATTCACACCCTAAAACAGGCCCTCATATTGAATAGACACAGACATTCTCCATTCACACCCTAAAACAGGCCCTCATATTATAGACACAGACATTCTCCATTCACACCCTAAAACAGTCCCTCATATTATAGTCACAGACATTCTCCATTCACACCCTAAAACAGGCCCTCATATTATAGACACAGACATTCTCCATTCACACCCTAAAACAGGCCCTCATATTATAGACACAGACATTCTCCATTCACACCCTAAAACAGGCCCTCATATTATAGACACAGACATTCTCCATTCACACCCTAAAACAGGCCCTCATATTATAGTCACAGACATTCTCCATTCACACCCTAAAACAGGCCCTCATATTATAGACACAGACATTCTCCATTCACACCCTAAAACAGGCCCTCATATTATAGACACAGACATTCTCCATTCACACCCTAAAACAGGCCCTCATATTATAGACACAGACATTCTCCATTCACACCCTAAAACAGGCCCTCATATTATAGACACAGACATTCTCCATTCACACCCTAAAACAGGCCCTCATATTATAGACACAGACATTCTCCATTCACACCCTAAAACAGGCCCTCATATTATAGACACAGACATTCTCCATTCACACCCTAAAACAGGTCCTCATATTATAGACACAGACATTCTCCATTCACACCCTAAAACAGGCCCTCATATTATAGACACAGACATTCTCCATTCACACCCTAAAACAGGCCCTCATATTATAGTCACAGACATTCTCCATTCACACCCTAAAACAGGCCCTCATATTATAGACACAGACATTCTCCATTCACACCCTAAAACAGGCCCTCATATTATAGACACAGACATTCTCCATTCACACCCTAAAACAGGCCCTCATATTATAGACACAGACATTCTCCATTCACACCCTAAAACAGGCCCTCATATTATAGTCACAGACATTCTCCATTCACACCCTAAAACAGGTGTTCATATTATAGACACAGACATTCTCCATTCACACCCTAAAACAGGCCCTCATATTATAGACACAGACATTCTCCATTCACACCCTAAAACAGGCCCTCATATTATAGACACAGACATTCTCCATTCACACCCTAAAACAGGCCCTCATATTATAGTCACAGACATTCTCCATTCACACCCTAAAACAGGCCCTCATATTATAGACACAGACATTCTCCATTCACACCCTAAAACAGGCCCTCATATTATAGACACAGGCATTCTCCATTCACACCCTAAAACAGGCCCTCATATTATAGACACAGACACCTTTCTTTCCCAGTTCTAAGTTAGGAACAATATGACTAAAATACATGACGTACGTAATGTAAAGGAGAACTTCCACACCTTTAGGGAGACGTGTGTTTCTGTGCTACTGCGTGTGACAATGTGAGCACCAGATGTACTTACAGGCCTTTGGGGGGGCAGGGGTGCCAGAGCCAGGCGATGTGAGGAGGGGGGACTCCGTGGGAGCTGCAGTGCAGGGCTTGTCTGCTGCCCTGCAGGACACTACCTGGGTCCTGCAAGGATACCGCCTTCTCCCCTATCCCAGGACTCACTGGAGGAAAACAGACAGAGACACAGACTAGTGGTGTACGGGTCTGCTGTTTGTTCACCCACCCGCAATTGCTAATAATCTATCCGCAACCAGCCGACTATACACTGAGTGTAGAAAATATTAAGAACACCTTCCTAATATTGAGTTGCAACCCACCCCCTTTTCCCTCCTCAGAATCAGCTCAATTTGTCAGGGCATGGACTCCACGAGGTGTCGAAATCGTTCCACAGGGATGCTGGCCCATGTTGACTCCAATGCTTCCCACAGTTGTGTCAAGTTGACTGGATGTCCTTTGGCTGGTGGACCATTCTTGATACACGCAAACTGTGAAAACCCCAGCAGTGTAGCATGTTCTTGACACAAAAAGAGGCGCCTGGCACCTACTACCATACCCCGTTCAAAGGCACTTCATAAAATGCAATAAAATGCACAAAAAAAAACAGGTTTGACAGTTGTAAGGAAATGAAAAGCTGTTAAAACAACCCAACATGTTTTTTTGATAAGATTTCAGTTTGGCTTGGATGCATAATTTATGTGGTTGAAATACCATTAGCTCTGATGATGCTGATAAAGACAACACCTCCGATTAACCCATCTAAACAGTACAGTTCCTTGACGTGCCATTTTGAAGTCCCCGTCCTGTGACTGTTGAATTTGTATAGTGCCTCACAATCATCACACATAACATAGTGACCACTGCTATCATCTTCTTTTACCACTTCACCTAATCTTTCCCAAACATTAGACTACTGTTCTGGCCCTCCTTCTATTTATTTTCAACTCTCTATTTCGCAGCTTTTCTCTTATTGAATTAACTCTGACATTTTCCCCTTGTCATTTTCCCCTCAGTGGATCGACATGAACCTTTTCTGATATGAATTGCACAAGAAAGATACATTCATGGATTTTTAATGCATTGTTTTCTCTTTATTCAACCAGGCTGACACCCACACGCCCTAACCCTAACCCTAAACCCACCTGCCCCATGGGGGATAAACTACACATCACTATCAACAGACCATGAACACAGAGAGAGAAGACAGACCATTAGCACAGAGAGAGAGAGAGAGAGAGAGAGAGAGAGAGAGAGAGAGAGAGAGAGAGAGAGAGAGAGAGAGAGAGAGAGAGAGAGAGAGAGAGAGAGAGAGAGAGAGAGAGAGAGAGAGAGAGAGAAAGGACAGACCATGAGCACAGAGAGGGGACCATGAGCCAGAGAGAGGAGGACCATGAGCACAGAGAGATAGAGAGAGAGAGAGAGAGAGAGAGAGAGAGAGAGAGAGAGAGAGAGAGAGAGAGAGAGAACAGACCATGAGCTCAGAGAGAGAGGACAGACCATGAGCCACAGAGAGAGAGAGGACAGACCATGAGCACAGAGAGGGAGAGAGAGGACAGACCATGAGCACAGAGAGAGAGAGAGAGAGAGAGAGAGAGAGAGAGAGAGAGAGGACAGACTAGAGCACAGACTATGAGCACAGAGAGAGAGGACAGACCATGAGCACAAAGAGATAGAGAGAGAGAGAGAGAGAGAGAGAGAGAGAGAGGGGAGAGAGAGACAGACCATGAGCACAGAGAGATAGAGAGAGAGGAGAGAGAGAGAGAGAGAGAGAGAGAGAGAGAGAGAGGACAGACCATGAGCACAGAGAGATAGAGAGATAGAGAGAGAGAGAGAGAGAGAGAGAGAGAGAGAGAGAGAGAGGACAGACCATGAGCACAGAGAGAGAGAGAGAGAGAGAGAGAGAGAGAGAGAGAGAGAGAGAGAGAGAGAGAGAGAGAGAGAGAGAGAGAGAGAGAGAGACAGACCATGAGCACAGCGAGAGAGAGAGAGAGAGAGAGAGAGAGAGAGAGAGAGAGAGAGAGAGAGAGAGAGAGAGAGAGAGAGAGAGAGAGAGGACAGACCATGAGCACAGAGAGTGAGAGTGTGAAGGAAAGAGGAAGGTTGAGAAGAAGAGAGAGAAAAATAACAAATAAAAGAGCTAAAAGGGTGAGAATGAGTGAAGCGAGAGGAGACAATGTGGAACAGAATAATGGGTTGGACACACAAAACTGGGCACAGAGCAAAAGAGAGGGTTGTATGAAGAGGAAAAAGAGGAGAAAGCGATGGAGGGTAAAGAGAGGAGGGAAGACTTGGTCCTCACCGTTGACCACCAGAGAGAGCGTTAGGTTCTGGTAGAGTCTGTGCTCCTGGATTCCCACCAGGATAGTGTACTTCCCTGCATCCTCCTTCGCCACATCCCGGATCACCAGGGAATTCCCGTCCACATGGTAACGGGAACACTGTTCTGCTGCTACCTTCCCATCCTTCAACCTAACACGGAAAAACATACAGGAAATTCTTAAATTAACTAAAAGAACATTCAAATTAAGAATGATACAATGTATACAGTATCTGTATTTGTTCCTCAAATAGTGTAGGCTGGTGTAAGATAGTGTGCAGGTTAGCTGACAGTCTGTATGTTCTTACCAGATGATCTCTGGGGCAGGGAAGGCCCGTAGTTTGGGCGAGAGTCGGTAGGACTTCTGTCCTGCATGAGCCTCCACTATAGCCCCTTGTCTGGGTGTCAGACGGATATACGGACGGTCTGGGATGATACACAGAAACAGACAGACAGACAGACAGACAGACAGACAGACAGACAGACAGACAGACAGACAGACAGACAGACAGACAGACAGACAGACAGACAGACAGAAATGCACGAACACACATACACACACAGAGAATATCACGCATTAATGATATATTACAGAGAGTGACAGAGACTGTGATTGTGGTTAATATTATTATGGTAAAAGGGGGTGTTAACCATCAATGAATTTGTCACAGATGTGGGTGTAGTCGGAGGTGAGAAGTAGTGCGTTTATTTTGACTCACCGTAGACTGTGACTGACACGTTAGTCTCTCGGCTGACCGGTCCACTGGTCACTCGGCAGATATAGAGCCCTCTGTCAGAGCGGTGGAGTTTAGGGATGGACAGAATACTGTAGAAAACCATGTGAGTTTTACTGGCCATGATACGCCTACTAATTATGGCTGCCCGGTTTACCTGAGGGGAGAGAGAGAGGAGGGGGGGAGACGGAGAGAAAGGGAGAGATATTATTCTGATAGTAAAAGTCTTCCAAACAGGTAGGCAGATGTTGAAGTTGTTATCTACTAAGCAATATATATATATATATATAAGTTGGTAGTTTACATACACCTTAGCCAAATACATTTAAACTCAGTTTTTCACAATTCCTGACATTTAATTCTAGTAAACATTCCCTGTCTTAGGTCAGTTAGTATCACCACTTTATTTAAGAATGTGAAATGTCAGAATAATAGTAGAGTCATTTATTTCAGCTTTTATTTCTTTCATCACATTCCTAGTGGGTCAGAAGTTTACATACACTCAATTAGTATTTGGTAGCATTGCCTTTAAATTGTTTAACTTGGGTCAAACGTTTCAGGTAGCTTTCCACAAGGTGTACTACAGCATCCCTGAGTTGCCTCTTCACTGTTGATGTTGAGACTGGTGTTTTGCGGGTACTATTTAATGAAGCTGCCAGATGAGGACTTGTGAGGCGTCTGTTTATCAAACTTGTCCTCTTGCTCAGTTGTGCATCGGGGCCTCCCCCTCCTCTTTCTATTCTGGTTAAAGCCAGTTTGCACTGTTCTGTGAAGGGAGTAGTACACAACGTTATACGAGATCTTCAGTTTCTTGGCAATTTGTCACGTGGAATAGCCTTCATTTCTCAGAACAAGAATAGACTGACATGTTTCAGAAGAAAATTATTTGTTTCTGGCCATTTTGAGCCTGTAACCGAACCCACAAATGCTGATGCTCCAGATACTCAACTAGTCTAAAGAAGGCCAGCTGTATTGCTTCTTTAATCAGAACAACAGTTTTCAGCTGTGCTAACGTAATTGCAAAAGGGTTTTCTAATGATCAATTAGCCTTTTCAAATGATAAACTTGGATTAGCTAACACAACGTGCCATTGGAACACAGGAGTGATGGTTGATGATAAATGGGCCTGAGAATATTCCATAAAACAAATCTATTTCAGGAACTTTGACAAAGCTGTCATCAACGAAAAGGGTGGCTACTTTGAAGAATCTCAAATATAAAATATATTTAGATTTGTTGAACACTTTTTTGGTTACTACATGATTCCATATGTGTTATTTCATTGTTTTTTTTAAATAAAGAAAAACCCTTAAGTGAGTAGATGTGTTCAAACTTTTGGCTGGTACTGTATAAATACTTCAATGTTATTCTACATACAGTACTACATAACATAGTGCACTTCATTGTAGTGTACTTCATAATTCCAGTGTACTTCATATGTTTCTCACCTGCCCAGGGTAGTCCCAGCTGATGGACACTCTGCTGTTCCACTCTGCAGTGACAGTACAGTTGATGGCCAGACTGTCCCCCTGTAAAGTCTGGACGGGACTAGTACTGTTCAGATACACCTCCATAATCTTATTCACTGGAGAGGAGAGGGGGAGTGGAAGAGACACTCATTTAATTGCTGCAATATATAAAATCTGCAAGATCAATTGAGATGCTTGGCCTTGGTAGTGCTCACCTGGTCTATAGGTGTGTCATGTAAGTGTGTGTGTGTGTGTGTGTGTGTGTGTGTGTGTGTGTGTGTGTGTGTGTGTGTGTGTGTGTGTGTGTGTGTGTGTGTGTGTGTGTGTGTGTGTGTGTGTGTGTGTGTGTGTGTGTGTGTGTGTGTGTGTGTGTGTGTGTGTGTGTGTGTGAGTGTGTATGAGTGTGTGTGCATGTGTGTAAGTATGTGTCTGTGTGTATGTGTCTGCATTTGTGTGTGTGTGCTCACCTTGTCTGTGTGTGAGGTAACTGAGGGAGTGTGTGGTCCCGTTGACAGAGGTCTTGCAGGAGAACAGGCCGATGTAGAAGTAGGTGGGACTGCGGATGAGGAAGCCTTGTCTGCTGTTCCACACTATGTTCCTCTGGTCTGGGGTTAACTCACGGTCAGGGAACTGGAGGCATGAACACACACGGTCATGACCACAACCACAACTGTACAAACAGTCTAATAAAATCAATGTCACACAAAATGAGATATCTGTTTCCGGTTAGGGATTAGAAAACATGGTCAACAATCATAGCCACACCATAAACCCAACACAACTACAACCATTTTGTGAACTCAACCACCAACCAATCATGAAGTCAACCCAGCCATGTCATGAGTTATTCAGAACCATGACCACATCCTGAACACAACACAACCATACTTACAGTCACACAGAAGCAACACTGCACACATTCACAACTCCTGACAAATCATGAACATCACTACCACACAGAACAGTATGGGGGCCATTAATGACTCAAATGAGGCCACATTGGCAAGACGCGTGATGCATGTTATTATTATTACTGCATAACACAAAACGATTACTAAAAAATCTGTATTACTGTAGAGAGAGTATTGTGTTACTGTAGACAGAGTCTGTGTTACTATAGACAGAGTCTTGTGTTACTGTAGAGACAGAGTCTTGTGTTACTGTAGACAGAGTATTGTGTTACTGTAGAGACAGAGTCTTGTGTTACTGTAGACAGAGTCTTGTGTTACTGTAGAGACAGAGTCTTGTGTTACTGTAGAGACAGAGTCTTGTGTTACTGTAGACAGAGTCTTGTGTTACTGTAGAGACAGAGTCTTGTGTTACTGTAGACAGAGTCTTGTGTTACTGTAGAGACAGAGTCTTGTGTTACTGTCGACAGAGTCTTGTGTTACTGTAGAGACAGAGTCTTGTGTTACTGTAGAGACAGAGTCTTGTGTTACTGTAGCGACAGAGTCTTGTGTTACTGTAGAGACAGAGTATTGTGTTACTGTAGAGACAGAGTCTTGTGTTACTGTAGAGACAGAGTCTTGTGTTACTGTAGAGACAGAATCTTGTGTTACTGTAGAGACAGAGTCTTGTGTTACTGTAGAGACAGAGTCTTGTGTTACTGTAGAGACAGAGTCTTGTGTTACTGTAGACAGAGTCTTGTGTTACTGTAGAGACAGAGTCTTGTGTTACTGTAGAGACAGAGTATTGTGTTACTGTAGAGACAGAGTCTTGTGTTACTGTAGAGACAGAGTCTTGTGTTACTGTAGAGACAGAGTCTTGTGTTACTGTAGAGACAGAGTCTTGTGTTACTGTAGAGACAGAGTCTTGTGTTACTGTAGACAGAGTCTTGTGTTACTGTAGAGACAGAGTCTTGTGTTACTGTAGAGACAGAATCTTGTGTTACTGTAGAGACAGAGTCTTGTGTTACTGTAGAGACAGAGTCTTGTGTTACTGTAGAGACAGAGTCTTGTGTTACTGTAGAGACAGAGTCTTGTGTTACTGTAGAGACAGAGTCTTGTGTTACTGTAGAGACAGAGTCTTGTGTTACTGTAGACAGAGTCTTGTGTTACTGTAGACAGAGTCTTGTGTTACTGTAGACAGAGTCTTGTGTTACTGTAGAGACTTGTGTTAATCTTGTGTAGAGACAGTAGAGACAGAGTCTTGTGTTACTGTAGAGACAGAGTCTTGTGTTACTGTAGACAGAGTCTTGTGTTACTGTAGAGACAGAGTCTTGTGTTACTGTAGAGACAGAATCTTGTGTTACTGTAGAGACAGAGTCTTGTGTTACTGTAGAGACAGAGTCTTGTGTTACTGTAGACAGAGTCTTGTGTTACTGTAGAGACAGAGTCTTGTGTTACTGTAGAGACAGAGTCTTGTGTTACTGTAGAGACAGAGTCTTGTGTTACTGTAGAGACAGAGTCTTGTGTTAATGTAGAGACAGAGTCTTGTGTTACTGTAGACAGAGTCTTGTGTTACTGTAGACAGAGTCTTGTGGTTACTGTAGAGACAGAGTATTGTGTTACTGTAGACAGAGTATTGTGTTACTGTAGAGACAGATTCTTGTGTTACTGTAGAGACAGAGTCTTGTGTTACTGTAGAGACAGAGTCTTGTGTTACTGTAGAGACAGAGTCTTGTGTTACTGTAGAGACAGAGTCTTGTGTTACTGTAGAGACAGAGTCTTGTGTTAATGTAGAGACAGAGTCTTGTGTTACTGTAGAGACAGAGTCTTGTGTTACTGTAGACAGAGTCTTGTGTTACTGTAGAGACAGAGTCTTGTGTTACTGTAGAGACGGAGTATTGTGTTACTGTAGAGACAGAGTCTTGTGTTACTGTAGAGACAGAGTCTTGTGTTACTGTAGAGACAGAGTCTTGTGTTACTCTAGAGACAGAGTCTTGTGTTACTGTAGAAAGAGTCTTGTGTTACTGTAGGACAGAGTCTTGTGTTACTGTAGAGACAGATACTTGTGTTACTGTAGAGACAGAGTCTTGTGTTACTGTAGAGACAGAGTATTGTGTTACTGTAGAGACAGAGTCTTGTGTTACTGTAGACAGAGTCTTGTGTTACTGTAGACAGAGTCTTGTGTTACTGTAGAGACAGAGTCTTGTGTTACTGTAGACAGAGTCTTGTGTTACTGTAGACAGAGTCTTGTGTTACTGTAGAGACAGAGTCTTGTGTTACTGTAGAGACAGAATCTTGTGTTACTGTAGAGACAGAGTCTTGTGTTACTGTAGAGACAGAGTCTTGTGTTACTGTAGAGACAGAGTCTTGTGTTACTGTAGAGACAGAGTCTTGTGTTACTGTAGACAGAGTCTTGTGTTACTGTAGAGACAGAGTCTTGTGTTACTGTAGAGACAGAATCTTGTGTTACTGTAGAGACAGAGTCTTGTGTTACTGTAGAGACAGAGTCTTGTGTTACTGTAGACAGAGTCTTGTGTTACTGTAGAGACAGAGTCTTGTGTTACTGTAGAGACAGAGTCTTGTGTTACTGTAGAGACAGAGTCTTGTGTTACTGTAGAGACAGAGTCTTGTGTTAATGTAGAGACAGAGTCTTGTGTTACTGTAGACAGAGTCTTGTGTTACTGTAGACAGAGTCTTGTGGTTACTGTAGAGACAGAGTATTGTGTTACTGTAGACAGAGTATTGTGTTACTGTAGAGACAGATTCTTGTGTTACTGTAGAGACAGAGTCTTGTGTTACTGTAGAGACAGAGTCTTGTGTTACTGTAGAGACAGAGTCTTGTGTTACTGTAGAGACAGAGTCTTGTGTTACTGTAGAGACAGAGTCTTGTGTTACTGTAGAGACAGAGTCTTGTGTTACTGTAGACAGAGTCTTGTGTTACTGTAGAGACAGAGTCTTGTGTTACTGTAGAGACAGAATCTTGTGTTACTGTAGAGACAGAGGCTTGTGTTACTGTAGAGACAGAGTCTTGTGTTACTGTAGACAGAGTCTTGTGTTACTGTAGAGACAGAGTCTTGTGTTACTGTAGAGACAGAGTCTTGTGTTACTGTAGAGACAGAGTCTTGTGTTACTGTAGAGACAGAGTCTTGTGTTAATGTAGAGACAGAGTCTTGTGTTACTGTAGACAGAGTCTTGTGTTACTGTAGACAGAGTCTTGTGGTTACTGTAGAGACAGAGTATTGTGTTACTGTAGACAGAGTATTGTGTTACTGTAGAGACAGATTCTTGTGTTACTGTAGAGACAGAGTCTTGTGTTACTGTAGAGACAGAGTCTTGTGTTACTGTAGAGACAGAGTCTTGTGTTACTGTAGAGACAGAGTCTTGTGTTACTGTAGAGACAGAGTCTTGTGTTAATGTAGAGACAGAGTCTTGTGTTACTGTAGAGACAGAGTCTTGTGTTACTGTAGACAGAGTCTTGTGTTACTGTAGACAGAGTCTTGTGTTACTGTAGAGACAGAGTCTTGTGTTACTGTAGAGACAGAGTCTTGTGTTACTGTAGACAGAGTCTTGTGTTACTGTAGAGACAGAGTCTTGTGTTACTGTAGAGACAGAATCTTGTGTTACTGTAGAGACAGAGTCTTGTGTTACTGTAGAGACAGAGTCTTGTGTTACTGTAGACAGAGTCTTGTGTTACTGTAGAGACAGAGTCTTGTGTTACTGTAGAGACAGAGTCTTGTGTTACTGTAGAGACAGAGTCTTGTGTTACTGTAGAGACAGAGTCTTGTGTTAATGTAGAGACAGAGTCTTGTGTTACTGTAGACAGAGTCTTGTGTTACTGTAGACAGAGTCTTGTGGTTACTGTAGAGACAGAGTATTGTGTTACTGTAGACAGAGTATTGTGTTACTGTAGAGACAGATTCTTGTGTTACTGTAGAGACAGAGTCTTGTGTTACTGTAGAGACAGAGTCTTGTGTTACTGTAGAGACAGAGTCTTGTGTTACTGTAGAGACAGAGTCTTGTGTTACTGTAGAGACAGAGTCTTGTGTTAATGTAGAGACAGAGTCTTGTGTTACTGTAGAGACAGAGTCTTGTGTTACTGTAGACAGAGTCTTGTGTTACTGTAGAGACAGAGTCTTGTGTTACTGTAGAGACGGAGTATTGTGTTACTGTAGAGACAGAGTCTTGTGTTACTGTAGAGACAGAGTCTTGTGTTACTGTAGAGACAGAGTCTTGTGTTACTCTAGAGACAGAGTCTTGTGTTACTGTAGAAAGAGTCTTGTGTTACTGTAGGACAGAGTCTTGTGTTACTGTAGAGACAGATACTTGTGTTACTGTAGAGACAGAGTCTTGTGTTACTGTAGAGACAGAGTATTGTGTTACTGTAGAGACAGAGTCTTGTGTTACTGTAGACAGAGTCTTGTGTTACTGTAGACAGAGTCTTGTGTTACTGTAGAGACAGAGTCTTGTGTTACTGTAGACAGAGTCTTGTGTTACTGTAGACAGAGTCTTGTGTTACTGTAGAGACAGAGTCTTGTGTTACTGTAGAGACAGAATCTTGTGTTACTGTAGAGACAGAGTCTTGTGTTACTGTAGAGACAGAGTCTTGTGTTACTGTAGAGACAGAGTCTTGTGTTACTGTAGAGACAGAGTCTTGTGTTACTGTAGACAGAGTCTTGTGTTACTGTAGAGACAGAGTCTTGTGTTACTGTAGAGACAGAATCTTGTGTTACTGTAGAGACAGAGTCTTGTGTTACTGTAGAGACAGAGTCTTGTGTTACTGTAGAGACAGAGTCTTGTGTTACTGTAGAGACAGAGTCTTGTGTTACTCTAGAGACAGAGTCTTGTGTTACTGTAGACAGAGTCTTGTGTTACTGTAGACAGAGTCTTGTGTTACTGTAGAGACAGAGTCTTGTGTTACTGTAGACAGAGTCTTGTGTTACTGTAGACAGAGTCTTGTGTTACTGTAGAGACAGAGTCTTGTGTTACTGTAGAGACAGAATCTTGTGTTACTGTAGAGACAGAGTCTTGTGTTACTGTAGAGACAGATACTTGTGTTACTGTAGAGACAGAGTCTTGTGTTACTGTAGAGACAGAGTATTGTGTTACTGTAGAGACAGAGTCTTGTGTTACTGTAGACAGAGTCTTGTGTTACTGTAGACAGAGTCTTGTGTTACTGTAGAGACAGAGTCTTGTGTTACTGTAGACAGAGTCTTGTGTTACTGTAGACAGAGTCTTGTGTTACTGTAGAGACAGAGTCTTGTGTTACTGTAGAGACAGAATCTTGTGTTACTGTAGAGACAGAGTCTTGTGTTACTGTAGAGACAGAGTCTTGTGTTACTGTAGAGACAGAGTCTTGTGTTACTGTAGAGACAGAGTCTTGTGTTACTGTAGACAGAGTCTTGTGTTACTGTAGAGACAGAGTCTTGTGTTACTGTAGAGACAGAATCTTGTGTTACTGTAGAGACAGAGTCTTGTGTTACTGTAGAGACAGAGTCTTGTGTTACTGTAGAGACAGAGTCTTGTGTTACTGTAGAGACAGAGTCTTGTGTTACTCTAGAGACAGAGTCTTGTGTTACTGTAGACAGAGTCTTGTGTTACTGTAGACAGAGTCTTGTGTTACTGTAGAGACAGAGTCTTGTGTTACTGTAGACAGAGTCTTGTGTTACTGTAGACAGAGTCTTGTGTTACTGTAGAGACAGAGTCTTGTGTTACTGTAGAGACAGAATCTTGTGTTACTGTAGAGACAGAGTCTTGTGTTACTGTAGAGACAGAGTCTTGTGTTACTGTAGACAGAGTCTTGTGTTACTGTAGAGACAGAGTCTTGTGTTACTGTAGAGACAGAATCTTGTGTTACTGTAGAGACAGAGTCTTGTGTTACTGTAGAGACAGAGTCTTGTGTTACTGTAGACAGAGTCTTGTGTTACTGTAGAGACAGAGTCTTGTGTTACTGTAGAGACAGAGTCTTGTGTTACTGTAGAGACAGAGTCTTGTGTTACTGTAGAGACAGAGTCTTGTGTTAATGTAGAGACAGAGTCTTGTGTTACTGTAGACAGAGTCTTGTGTTACTGTAGACAGAGTCTTGTGGTTACTGTAGAGACAGAGTATTGTGTTACTGTAGACAGAGTATTGTGTTACTGTAGAGACAGATTCTTGTGTTACTGTAGAGACAGAGTCTTGTGTTACTGTAGAGACAGAGTCTTGTGTTACTCTAGAGACAGAGTCTTGTGTTACTGTAGAAAGAGTCTTGTGTTACTGTAGGACAGAGTCTTGTGTTACTGTAGAGACAGATACTTGTGTTACTGTAGAGACAGAGTCTTGTGTTACTGTAGAGACAGAGTATTGTGTTACTGTAGAGACAGAGTCTTGTGTTACTGTAGACAGAGTCTTGTGTTACTGTAGACAGAGTCTTGTGTTACTGTAGAGACAGAGTCTTGTGTTACTGTAGACAGAGTCTTGTGTTACTGTAGACAGAGTCTTGTGTTACTGTAGAGACAGAGTCTTGTGTTACTGTAGAGACAGAATCTTGTGTTACTGTAGAGACAGAGTCTTGTGTTACTGTAGAGACAGAGTCTTGTGTTACTGTAGAGACAGAGTCTTGTGTTACTGTAGAGACAGAGTCTTGTGTTACTGTAGACAGAGTCTTGTGTTACTGTAGAGACAGAGTCTTGTGTTACTGTAGAGACAGAATCTTGTGTTACTGTAGAGACAGAGTCTTGTGTTACTGTAGAGACAGAGTCTTGTGTTACTGTAGAGACAGAGTCTTGTGTTACTGTAGAGACAGAGTCTTGTGTTACTCTAGAGACAGAGTCTTGTGTTACTGTAGACAGAGTCTTGTGTTACTGTAGACAGAGTCTTGTGTTACTGTAGAGACAGAGTCTTGTGTTACTGTAGACAGAGTCTTGTGTTACTGTAGACAGAGTCTTGTGTTACTGTAGAGACAGAGTCTTGTGTTACTGTAGAGACAGAATCTTGTGTTACTGTAGAGACAGAGTCTTGTGTTACTGTAGAGACAGAGTCTTGTGTTACTGTAGACAGAGTCTTGTGTTACTGTAGAGACAGAGTCTTGTGTTACTGTAGAGACAGAATCTTTGTGTTACTGTAGAGACAGAGTCTTGTGTTACTGTAGAGACAGAGTCTTGTGTTACTGTAGACAGAGTCTTGTGTTACTGTAGAGACAGAGTCTTGTGTTACTGTAGAGACAGAGTCTTGTGTTACTGTAGAGACAGAGTCTTGTGTTACTGTAGAGACAGAGTCTTGTGTTAATGTAGAGACAGAGTCTTGTGTTACTGTAGACAGAGTCTTGTGTTACTGTAGACAGAGTCTTGTGGTTACTGTAGAGACAGAGTATTGTGTTACTGTAGACAGAGTATTGTGTTACTGTAGAGACAGATTCTTGTGTTACTGTAGAGACAGAGTCTTGTGTTACTGTAGAGACAGAGTCTTGTGTTACTGTAGAGACAGAGTCTTGTGTTACTGTAGAGACAGAGTCTTGTGTTACTGTAGAGACAGAGTCTTGTGTTAATGTAGAGACAGAGTCTTGTGTTACTGTAGAGACAGAGTCTTGTGTTACTGTAGACAGAGTCTTGTGTTACTGTAGAGACAGAGTCTTGTGTTACTGTAGAGACGGAGTATTGTGTTACTGTAGAGACAGAGTCTTGTGTTACTGTAGAGACAGAGTCTTGTGTTACTGTAGAGACAGAGTCTTGTGTTACTCTAGAGACAGAGTCTTGTGTTACTGTAGAAAGAGTCTTGTGTTACTGTAGGACAGAGTCTTGTGTTACTGTAGAGACAGATACTTGTGTTACTGTAGAGACAGAGTCTTGTGTTACTGTAGAGACAGAGTATTGTGTTACTGTAGAGACAGAGTCTTGTGTTACTGTAGACAGAGTCTTGTGTTACTGTAGACAGAGTCTTGTGTTACTGTAGAGACAGAGTCTTGTGTTACTGTAGACAGAGTCTTGTGTTACTGTAGACAGAGTCTTGTGTTACTGTAGAGACAGAGTCTTGTGTTACTGTAGAGACAGAGTCTTGTGTTACTGTAGACAGAGTCTTGTGTTACTGTAGACAGAGTCTTGTGTTACTGTAGAGACAGAGTCTTGTGTTACTGTAGACAGAGTCTTGTGTTACTGTAGACAGAGTCTTGTGTTACTGTAGAGACAGAGTCTTGTGTTACTGTAGAGACAGAATCTTGTGTTACTGTAGAGACAGAGTCTTGTGTTACTGTAGACAGAATCTTGTGTTACTGTAGAGACAGAGTCTTGTGTTACTGTAGAGACAGAGTCTTGTGTTACTGTAGAGACAGAGTCTTGTGTTACTGTAGAGACAGAGTCTTGTGTTACTCTAGAGACAGAGTCTTGTGTTACTGTAGACAGAGTCTTGTGTTACTGTAGACAGAGTCTTGTGTTACTGTAGAGACAGAGTCTTGTGTTACTGTAGACAGAGTCTTGTGTTACTGTAGACAGAGTCTTGTTTTACTGTAGAGACAGAGTCTTGTGTTACTGTAGAGACAGAATCTTGTGTTACTGTAGAGACAGAGTCTTGTGTTACTGTAGAGACAGAGTCTTGTGTTACTGTAGACAGAGTCTTGTGTTACTGTAGAGACAGAGTCTTGTGTTACTGTAGAGACAGAATCTTGTGTTACTGTAGAGACAGAGTCTTGTGTTACTGTAGAGACAGAGTCTTGTGTTACTGTAGACAGAGTCTTGTGTTACTGTAGAGACAGAGTCTTGTGTTACTGTAGAGACAGAGTCTTGTGTTACTGTAGAGACAGAGTCTTGTGTTACTGTAGAGACAGAGTCTTGTGTTACTGTAGACAGAGTCTTGTGTTACTGTAGAGACAGAGTCTTGTGTTACTGTAGAGACAGAGTCTTGTGTTACTGTAGAGACAGAGTCTTGTGTTACTGTAGAGACAGAGTCTTGTGTTAATGTAGAGACAGAGTCTTGTGTTACTGTAGACAGAGTCTTGTGTTACTGTAGACAGAGTCTTGTGGTTACTGTAGAGACAGAGTATTGTGTTACTGTAGACAGAGTATTGTGTTACTGTAGAGACAGATTCTTGTGTTACTGTAGAGACAGAGTCTTGTGTTACTGTAGAGACAGAGTCTTGTGTTACTGTAGAGACAGAGTCTTGTGTTACTGTAGAGACAGAGTCTTGTGTTACTGTAGAGACAGAGTCTTGTGTTAATGTAGAGACAGAGTCTTGTGTTACTGTAGAGACAGAGTCTTGTGTTACTGTAGACAGAGTCTTGTGTTACTGTAGAGACAGAGTCTTGTGTTACTGTAGAGACGGAGTATTGTGTTACTGTAGAGACAGAGTCTTGTGTTACTGTAGAGACAGAGTCTTGTGTTACTGTAGAGACAGAGTCTTGTGTTACTCTAGAGACAGAGTCTTGTGTTACTGTAGAAAGAGTCTTGTGTTACTGTAGGACAGAGTCTTGTGTTACTGTAGAGACAGATACTTGTGTTACTGTAGAGACAGAGTCTTGTGTTACTGTAGAGACAGAGTATTGTGTTACTGTAGAGACAGAGTCTTGTGTTACTGTAGACAGAGTCTTGTGTTACTGTAGACAGAGTCTTGTGTTACTGTAGAGACAGAGTCTTGTGTTACTGTAGACAGAGTCTTGTGTTACTGTAGACAGAGTCTTGTGTTACTGTAGAGACAGAGTCTTGTGTTACTGTAGAGACAGAGTCTTGTGTTACTGTAGACAGAGTCTTGTGTTACTGTAGACAGAGTCTTGTGTTACTGTAGAGACAGAGTCTTGTGTTACTGTAGACAGAGTCTTGTGTTACTGTAGACAGAGTCTTGTGTTACTGTAGAGACAGAGTCTTGTGTTACTGTAGACAGAATCTTGTGTTACTGTAGAGACAGAGTCTTGTGTTACTGTAGACAGAATCTTGTGTTACTGTAGAGACAGAGTCTTGTGTTACTGTAGAGACAGAGTCTTGTGTTACTGTAGAGACAGAGTCTTGTGTTACTGTAGAGACAGAGTCTTGTGTTACTCTAGAGACAGAGTCTTGTGTTACTGTAGACAGAGTCTTGTGTTACTGTAGACAGAGTCTTGTGTTACTGTAGAGACAGAGTCTTGTGTTACTGTAGACAGAGTCTTGTGTTACTGTAGACAGAGTCTTGTTTTACTGTAGAGACAGAGTCTTGTGTTACTGTAGAGACAGAATCTTGTGTTACTGTAGAGACAGAGTCTTGTGTTACTGTAGAGACAGAGTCTTGTGTTACTGTAGACAGAGTCTTGTGTTACTGTAGAGACAGAGTCTTGTGTTACTGTAGAGACAGAATCTTGTGTTACTGTAGAGACAGAGTCTTGTGTTACTGTAGAGACAGAGTCTTGTGTTACTGTAGACAGAGTCTTGTGTTACTGTAGAGACAGAGTCTTGTGTTACTGTAGAGACAGAGTCTTGTGTTACTGTAGAGACAGAGTCTTGTGTTAATGTAGAGACAGAGTCTTGTGTTACTGTAGACAGAGTCTTGTGTTACTGTAGACAGAGTCTTGTGGTTACTGTAGAGACAGAGTATTGTGTTACTGTAGACAGAGTATTGTGTTACTGTAGAGACAGATTCTGTGTTACTGTAGAGACAGAGTCTTGTGTTACTGTAGAGACAGAGTCTTGTGTTACTGTAGAGACAGAGTCTTGTGTTACTGTAGAGACAGAGTCTTGTGTTACTGTAGAGACAGAGTCTTGTGTTAATGTAGAGACAGAGTCTTGTGTTACTGTAGAGACAGAGTCTTGTGTTACTGTAGACAGAGTCTTGTGTTACTGTAGAGACAGAGTCTTGTGTTACTGTAGAGACGGAGTATTGTGTTACTGTAGAGACAGAGTCTTGTGTTACTGTAGAGACAGAGTCTTGTGTTACTGTAGAGACAGAGTCTTGTGTTACTCTAGAGACAGAGTCTTGTGTTACTGTAGAAAGAGTCTTGTGTTACTGTAGGACAGAGTCTTGTGTTACTGTAGAGACAGATACTTGTGTTACTGTAGAGACAGAGTCTTGTGTTACTGTAGAGACAGAGTATTGTGTTACTGTAGAGACAGAGTCTTGTGTTACTGTAGACAGAGTCTTGTGTTACTGTAGACAGAGTCTTGTGTTACTGTAGAGACAGAGTCTTGTGTTACTGTAGACAGAGTCTTGTGTTACTGTAGACAGAGTCTTGTGTTACTGTAGAGACAGAGTCTTGTGTTACTGTAGAGACAGAAACTTGTGTTACTGTAGAGACAGAGTCTTGTGTTACTGTAGAGACAGAGTCTTGTGTTACTGTAGAGACAGAGTCTTGTGTTACTGTAGAGACAGAGTCTTGTGTTACTGTAGACAGAGTCTTGTGTTACTGTAGAGACAGAGTCTTGTGTTACTGTAGAGACAGAATCTTGTGTTACTGTAGAGACAGAGTCTTGTGTTACTGTAGAGACAGAGTCTTGTGTTACTGTAGACAGAGTCTTGTGTTAATGTAGAGACAGAGTCTTGTGTTACTGTAGACAGAGTCTTGTGTTACTGTAGACAGAGTCTTGTGGTTACTGTAGAGACAGAGTATTGTGTTACTGTAGACAGAGTATTGTGTTACTGTAGAGACAGATTCTTGTGTTACTGTAGAGACAGAGTCTTGTGTTACTGTAGAGACAGAGTCTTGTGTTACTGTAGAGACAGAGTCTTGTGTTACTGTAGAGACAGAGTCTTGTGTTACTGTAGAGACAGAGTCTTGTGTTAATGTAGAGACAGAGTCTTGTGTTACTGTAGAGACAGAGTCTTGTGTTACTGTAGACAGAGTCTTGTGACAGAGTCTTGTGTTACTGTAGAGACAGAGTCTTGTGTTACTGTAGAGACAGAGTCTTGTG
>NC_068448.1:67386692-67441705 GCF_023373465.1 Oncorhynchus keta
AGACAGAGTCTTGTGTTACTGTAGAGACAGAGTCTTGTGTTACTGTAGAGACAGAGTCTTGTGTTACTGTAGAGACAGAGTCTGTGTAAAAGGGTTGTTTTCTTGGAGGAGGTAGACTCAAGGAAATGTTTACTAGAGTTTCAGTGACATGGTGGAAGCATCCAGCCCTCTCTCAGGGGAACATGTGGACCCTCCACCTCACCCCCCTCACCCCCAGTGTTAACTGTCTGATAGCCCCTTCACCCCCAGTGTTAACTGGCTGATACCCCCTCACCCCTTCACCCCAAGTGTTAACTGGCTGATACCCCCTCACCCTCCACCCCAGTGTTAACTGGCTGATACCCCTCACCCCCAGTGTTAACTGGCTGATAGCCCCCTCCTCCCCAGTGTTACCTGGCTGACAGCCCCCCTCATCCCCAGTGTTACCTGGCTGACAGCCTCATCCCCAGTGTTAACTGGCTGATAGCCCCCTCATCCCCAGTGCTAACTGGCTGATACCCCCTCACCCCCAGTGTTAACTGGCTGATACCCCCCCTCCTCATCCCCAGTCACCCCCAGTGTTAACTGGCTGATACCCCCTCACCCCCAGTGTTAACTGGCTGATAGCCCCTCACCCCTGTTAACTGGCTGATACCCCCTCCCCAGTGTTACCTGGCTGACAGCCCCCTCATCCCCAGTGTTACCTGGCTGATAGCCCCCTCCTCCCCAGTGTTACCTGGCTGATAGCCCCCCTCATCCCCAGTGTTAACTGGCTGATAGCCCCCCTCATCCCCAGTGTTACCTGGCTGACAGCCCCCTCATCCCCAGTGTTACCTGGCTGATAGCCCCCTCCTCCCCAGTGTTACCTGGCTGATAGCCCCTCATCCCCAGTGTTAACTGGCTGATAGCCCCCTCATCCCCAGTGTTAACTGGCTGACAGCCCCCTCATCCCCAGTGTTACCTGGCTGACAGCCCCCTCATCCCCAGTGTTAACTGGCTGATAGCCCTCATCCCCAGTGTTAACTGGCTGATAGCCCCTCATCCCCAGTGTTAACTGGCTGATAGCCCCCTCCTCCCCAGTGTTACCTGGCTGACAGCCCCTCATCCCCAGTGTTACCTGGCTGATAGCCCCCTCATCCCCAGTGTTAACTGGCTGATAGCCCCTCATCCCCAGTGTTACCTGGCTGATAGCCCCCTCATCCCCAGTGTTACCTGGCTGATAGCCCCCTCCTCCCCAGTGTTACCTGGCTGATAGCCCCCTCATCCCCAGTGTTAACTGGCTGATAGCCCCCTCATCCCCAGTGTTAACTGGCTGATAGCCCCCTCATCCCCAGTGTTACCTGGCTGACAGCCCCCTCATCCCCAGTGTTAACTGGCTGATAGCCCCCTCCTCCCCAGTGTTACCTGGCTGATAGCCCCCTCATCCCCAGTGTTAACTGGCTGATAGCCCCCTCATCCCCAGTGTTAACTGGCTGATAGCCCCCTCATCCCCAGTGTTAACTGGCTGATAGCCCCCTCATCCCCAGTGTTAACTGGCTGATAGCCCCCTCATCCCCAGTGTTAACTGGCTGATAGCCCCCTCATCCCCAGTGTTAACTGGCTGATAGCCCCCTCATCCCCAGTGTTAACTGGCTGATAGCCCCCTCATCCCCAGTGTTAACTGGCTGATAGCCCCCTTCTCATCCCCAGTGTTAACTGGCTGATAGCCCTCCTCATCCCCAGTGTTAACTGGCTGATAGCCCCCTCATCCCCTGTGTTAACTGGCTGATAGTAAATACCTCATCCCCAGTGTCTAACTCTGTCCCCCTCATCCCCAGTGTTAACTGGCTGATAGCCCCCTCATCCCCAGTGTTAACGGTCTGATAGCCCCCTCATCCCCAGTCCACCTAAGACCTCTATGTCCCCTGTTAACTGGCTGATAAGCCTCCTCTATTTTCCTCTGTCTTATACTGTCCCCTCTGTCTTATACACTACACTATAGTAAATACCTCTATGTCTCCTCTGTCTTATACACTACACTATAGTAAATACCTCTATGTCTCCTCTGTCTTATACACTACACTATAGTAAATACCTCTATGTCTCCTCTGTCTTATACACTACACTATAGTAAATACCTCTATGTCTCCTCTGTCTTATACACTACACTATAGTAAATACCTCTATGTCTCCTCTGTCTTCTACACTACACTATAGTAAATACCTCTATGTCTCCTCTGTCTTCTACACTACACTATAGTAAATAATTTATGTCTCCTCTGTCTTATACACTACACTATAGTAAATACCTCTATGTCTCCTCTGTCTTATACACTACACTATAGTAAATACCTCTATGTCTCCTCTGTCTTCTACACTACACTATAGTAAATACCTCTATGTCTCCTCTGTCTTATACACTACACTATAGTAAATACCTCTATGTCTCCTCTGTCTTATACACTCTAGTAAATACACACTACACTATAGTAAATACCTCTATGTCTCCTCTGTCTTATACACTACACTATAGTAAATACCTCTATGTCTCCTCTGTCTTATACACTACACTATAGTAAATACCTCTATGTCTCCTCTGTCTTATACACTACACTATAGTAAATACCTTCTATGTCTCCTCTGTCTTCTACACTACACTATAGTAAATACCTCTATGTCTCCTCTGTCTTCTACACTACACTATAGTAAATACTGTCTTATACACTCTAGTAAATACCTCTGTCTTCTGCACACTACACTATAGTAAATACCTCTATGTGTCTCCTCACTGTCTCCTCTGTCTTCTACACTACACTATAGTAAATACCTCTATGTCTCCTCTGTCTTCTACACTACACTATAGTAAATACCTCTATGTCTCCTCTGTCTTATACACTACACTATAGTAAATACCTCTATGTCTCCTCTGTCTTATACACTACACTATAGTAAATACCTCTATGTCTCCTCTGTCTTCTACACTACAAATACTACTCCTCTGTCTTCTACACTACACTATAGTAAATACCTCTATGTCTCCTCTGTCTTCTACACACTATAGTAAATACCTCTATGTCTCCTCTGTCTTCTACACTACACTATAGTAAATACCTCTGTCTCCTCTGTCTTATGTCTCCTCTGTCTTCTACACTACACTATAGTAAATACCTCTATGTCTCCTCTGTCTTATACACTACACTATAGTAAATACCTCTATGTCTCCTCTGTCTTCTACACTACACTATAGTAAATACCTCTGTCTCCTCTGTCTTATACACTACACTATAGTAAATACCTCTATGTCTCCTCTGTCTTCTACACTACACTATAGTAAATACCTCTATGTCTCCTCTGTCTTATACACTACACTATAGTAAATACCTCTATGTCTCCTCTGTCTTCTACACTACACTATAGTAAATACCTCTATGTCTCCTCTGTCTTATACACTACACTATAGTAAATACCTCTATGTCTCCTCTGTCTTCTACACTACACTATAGTAAATAGTCTCCTCTGTCTTCTACACTACACTATAGTAAATACCTCTATGTCTCCTCTGTCTTCTACACTACACTATAGTAAATACCTCTATGTCTCCTCTGTCTTCTACACTACACTATAGTAAATACTCCTCTATGTCTCCTCTCTGTCTTATACACTACACTATAGTAAATACCTCCTCTGTCTCTACACTGTAAATACTCCTCTGTCTTCTACACTACACTCATAGTAAATACCTCTATGTCTCCTCTGTCTTATACACTACACTATAGTAAATACCTCTATGTCTCCTCTGTCTTCTACACTACACTATAGTAAATACCTCTATGTCTCCTCTGTCTTATACACTACACTATAGTAAATACCTCTATGTCTCCTCTGTCTTATACACTACACTATAGTAAATACCTCTATGTCTCCTCTGTCTTATACACTACACTATAGTAAATACCTCTATGTCTCCTCTGTCTTCTACACTACACTATAGTAAATACCTCTCCTCTGTCTTATACACTCTGTCTTGTCTCCTCTGTCTTATACACTACACTATAGTAAATACCTCTATGTCTCCTCTGTCTTCTACACTACACTATAGTAAATACCTATGTCTCCTCTGTCTTATACACTACACTATAGTAAATACCTCTATGTCTCCTCTGTCTTCTACACTACACTATAGTAAATACCTCTATGTCTCCTCTGTCTTATACACTACACTATAGTAAATACCTCTATGTCTCCTCTGTCTTGCTACACTAGGCACTCATAGTAAATACTGTGAATATAGTAAATACCTCTATGTAACACTACACTATAGTAAATACTCTATGCTCCTCTGTCTTGTGTAAATACCCCCTCCACCCCACCCCTGGTAGCTGAATCCTGGAAGGTGAGGATTCAGAGGATGTTGGGGACGGAGGGCAGTTGGAGGGGGGTGTAGGTGGGTGTAAGGGGGTCAGAAGGGGGTGCAGGTGGGTGTAAGGGGGTCAGAAGGGGGTGCAGGTGGGTGTAAGGGGGTCAGAAGGGGGTGTAGGTGGGTGTAAGGGGTCAGAAGGGGTGTAGGTGGGTGCAAGGTGAGAGAGAAGTCAGGACGGGGAACGTGACTCCAGTCCATCTGCTCATATCCTGTAACTACAGGATGGAGACTGGACTGGAACCCTAGGTCATGCTACACTACCCCTTCCGCTTGCCTCCACTCCTCACCCCACTGGGT
Organism: Oncorhynchus keta; assembly: GCF_023373465.1. Classification (NCBI taxonomy): domain Eukaryota; kingdom Metazoa; phylum Chordata; class Actinopteri; order Salmoniformes; family Salmonidae; genus Oncorhynchus; species Oncorhynchus keta. Next base: position 67,391,368 of record NC_068448.1, read on the forward strand.
CACCTTCACGGCGGCAGCGAGAGGGAATGGCCCCCTGGGTATTGTTCCCTGCTGAGAGGTGGGACAACAAATTAAAGATCCAAGCAGAGTGCAAAACACTACAGAGTGTGTGACAGTGTTTGTGTGTGGAGTGGACTCCAGGTTCGGAATGCTGGGCCAGGCCGGGCGGATGGAGGGAGTGAGAGAACAGAGGATATTTTAGAATAATTACCATTGTGGCTTCTAGGCTGGATGTTTGTGTGGGAGTGAAGTGTGTGGTTTGTGTGGAGATAGGGAGCAGGACATCAACACAGAGAGCCAACAGAAGTGAAGTGTGGGTTTGTAGAGATAGGAGCAGGACATAAACACAGAGAGCCAACAGAAGTGAAGTGTGTGGTTTGTGTGGAGATAGGAGCAGGACATAAACACAGAGAGCCAACAGAAGTGAAGTGTGGTTTGTGTGAGATAGGAGCAGGACATCAACACAGAGAGCCAACAGAAGTGAAGTGTGGTTTGTGGAGATAGGAGCAGGACATAAACACAGAGAGCCAACAGAAGTGAAGTGTGTGGTTTGTGGAGATAGGAGCAGGACATCAACACAGAGAGCCAACAGAAGTGAAGTGTGTGGTTTGTGTGGAGATAGGAGCAGGACATCAACACAGAGAGCCAACAGAAGTGAAGTGTGTGGTTTGTGTAGAGATAGGAGCAGGACATAAACACAGAGAGCCAACAGAAGTGTGTGAGAATGTGTGGTTTGTACAACGCTTCGTCTCTGGGTCCGCCTCACATCCTGAAGGGAGAGCAGGGACAAGAGGAGAGATGACTGAGGGGTTCATTTTGTTCTTTCGCTCTTTTCAGTTTCCTGAAACTCTCTTGGAAATTCCTTCATTCATCTGATAAAAAGTACCAGTAGCCCACTTCTCTCACCTGGATGTTATTGCATTGTAAAGGTCAAACTGTGCAGTCTCTGCACACAGAAGACGCTACCTACGTACAATACCACTGTTAACAGATCTGCCTGAGGGGCATGCCTTGCCCTGCTAGCACCAGTCAGTCCTGGCCGGCCCATTACCCTGGCACCTCATCGTCCTCTGGCCTGAAGGCCGGCTGGTTAAGGAATCAGGAGGAGTTTGGCAGCCAGATCGCCTCCAGTAGAGGATAGGAGTGAGGGGTGTGTGAGTGGGGGAGGGGGCGGAGGCAGGGGGCCCTCCAGACCCCACGTCCTGTCTCCGGGGGTAACAACAGTGCCAACAGAGGAAACTGCAGGCGCGCTCACAAACACACAACAACATGGCAGTAAAAAATAGGTATCGCACACACACTGAGACGCTGCCACAAACACACATACACACTGAGACGCTGCCACAAACACACATACACACTGAGACGCTGCCACAAACACACATACACACACTGAGACGCTGCCACAAACACACATACACACTGGAGAGACGCTGCCACAAACACACATACACACACACTGAGACGCTGCCACAAACACACACACACACTGGGAGACGCTGCCACAAACACACATACACACTGAGACGCTGCCACAAACATACACACACACTGAGACGCTGCCACAAACACACATACATACACACACTGAGACGCTGCCACAAACACATACACACTGAGACGCTGCCACAAACACACATACACACTGAGACGCTGCCACAAACACACATACACACTGAGACGCTGCCACAAACACACATACACACTGAGACGCTGCCACAAACACACATACACACTGAGACGCTGCCACAAACACACATACACACACACTACACACACACTGAGACGCTGCCACAAACACACACAGACGCTGCCACAAACACACACACACACTGAGACGCTGCCACAAACACACATACACACTGAGACGCTGCCACAAACATACACACACACACACTGAGACGCTGCCACAAACACATACACACACACTGAGACGCTGCCACAAACACACATACACACTGAGACGCTGCCACAAACACACACACACACTGAGACGCTGCCACAAACACACATACACACACACTGAGACGCTGCCACAAACACACATACACACTGAGACGCTGCCACAAACACACATACACACTGAGACGCTGCCACAAACACACATACGCTGCCACACACACACACTGAGACGCTGCCACAAACACACATACACACTGAGACGCTGCCACAAACACACATACACACTGAGACGCTGCCACAAACACACATACACACCGAGACGCTGCCACAAACACACACACACACTGAGACGCTGCCACAAACACATACATACACAAACACACACTGAGAGACGCTGCCACAAACACACATACACACACTGAGACGCTGCCACAAACACACATACACACACTGAGACGCTGCCACAAACACACATACACACACACTGAGACGCTGCCACAAACACACATACACACACACTGAGACGCTGCCACAAACACACATACACAACACACATGAGACGCTGCCACAAACACATACACACACTGAGACGCTGCCACAAACACACATACACACACACTGAGACGCTGCCACAAACACACATACACACTGAGACGCTGCCACAAACACACATACACACACACACATGAGACGCTGCCACAAACACACACACACACTGAGACGCTGCCACAAACACATACACACACACTGAGACGCTGCCACAAACACACATACACACTGAGACGCTGCCACAAACACACATACACACACACTGAGACGCTGCCACAAACACACATACACACTGACGCTGCCACAAACACACATACACACTGAGACGCTGCCACAAACACACATACACACACACTGAGACGCTGCCACAAACACACATACGCTGCCACAAACACACTACACACTGAGACGCTGCCACAAACACACATACACACACACTGAGACGCTGCCACAAACACACATACACACTGAGACGCTGCCACAAACACACATACACACTGAGACGCTGCCACAAACACACATACACACACACTGAGACGCTGCCACAAACACACATACACACACACTGAGACGCTGCCACAAACATACACACATACACACACACTGAGACGCTGCCACAAACACACATACACACACTGAGACGCTGCCACAAACACACAAACACACACACACTGAGACGCACACACTGAGACGCACAAACACACATACACACACTGAGACGCTGCCACAAACACACATAGACACACACACACACTGAGACGCTGCCACAAACACACATACACACACACTGAGACGCTGCCACAAACACACATACATACACACTGAGACGCTGCCACAAACACACATACACACTGAGACGCTACACACTGCGCAAAACACACATACACACACGCTGCCACAAACACACACACACTGAGACGCTGCCACAAACACACATACACACTGAGACGCTGCCACAAACACACATACACACACACTGAGACGCTGCCACAAACATACACACACACTGAGACGCTGCCACAAACATACACACACACTGAGACGCTGCCACAAACACACATACACACTGAGACGCTGCCACAAACATACACACACACTGAGACGCTGCCACAAACACACATACACACTGAGACGCTGCCACAAACATACATACACACACACTGAGACGCTGCCACAAACACACATACATACACACTGAGACGCTGCCACAAACACACATACACACACACTGAGACGCTGCCACAAACACATACACACACACTAGACGCTGCCACAAACACACATACACACACTGAGACGCTGCCACAAACACACACACACACTGAGACGCTGCCACAAACACACACACACACACACAAACACACATACACACTGAGACGCTGCCACAAACACACATACACACTGAGACGCTGCCACAAACACACATACACACACACTGAGACGCTGCCACAAACACACATACACACACACTGAGACGCTGCCACAAACACACATACATACACACTGAGACGCTGCCACAAACACACATACACACACACACACCGAGACGCTGCCACAAACATACATACACACACAAACACACATACACACACACTGGAGACGAGACGCTGCCACAAACACACATACACACACACTGGAGACGCTGCCACAAACACACATACACACACACTGAGACACTGCGCACAAACATACACACTGACGCTGCCATACACACTGAGACGCTGCCACAAACACACATACACACACAAACATGAGACGCACTGCGCACAAACACACACACACACTGAGACGCTGCCACAAACACACATACACACACACTGAGACGCTGCCACAAACACACATACACACACACTGAGACGCTGCCACAAACACACATACACACACACACACACACTGAGACGCTGCCACAAACACACACATACACACTGAGACGCTGCCACAAACACACATACACACACTGAGACGCTGCCACAAACACACATACACACTGAGACGCTGCCACAAACACACATACACACACACTGAGACGAGACGCTGCCACAAACACACATACACACACACTGAGACGCTGCCACAAACACACACACACACACTGAGACGCTGCCAAACAAACACACATACACAATACACACTGAGACGCTGCCACAAACACACACACACACTGAGACGCTGCCACAAACACACACACACACAAACATACACACACACTGAGACGCTGCCACAAACACACATACACACTGAGACGCTGCCACAAACACACATACACACACACTGAGACGCTGCCACAAACACACATACACACACTGAGACGCTGCCACAAACACACATACACACACACTGAGACGCTGCCACAAACACACATACACACACACACACACTGAGACGCTGCCACAAACACACACTGAGACGCTGCCACAAACACACAAACACTGAGACGCTGCCACAAACACACACACACACTGAGACGCATGCCACAAACACACACACACACTGAGACGCTGCCACAAACACACATACACACACACTGAGACGCTGCCACAAACACACATACACACACTGAGACGCTGCCACAAACACACATACACACACACTGAGACGCTGCCACAAACACACATACACACACACTGAGACGCTGCCACAAACACACACACACACACTGAGACACTGCCACAAACACACATACACACACACTGAGACGCTGCCACAAAAACACACATACACACTGAGACGCTGCCACAAACACACACACACACACTGAGACGCTGCCACAAACACACACACACACTGAGACGCTGCCACAAACATACATACACACTGGGAGACGCTGCCACAAACACACATACACACACACTGAGACGCTGCCACAAACATACACACACACTGAGACGCTGCCACAAACATACATACACACTGAGACGCTGCCACAAACACACATACACACACACTGAGACGCTGCCACAAACACACATACACACACTGAGACGCTGCCACAAACGGACACTGCCACAAACATACATCCGCAGACTGACACAAACAAACACACATACACACTGAGACACACACATCCGCAGACTGACACACATACAAACACTGGGGAAACATACATCCACAGACACACACACACTGACGCTGGACAAACACACATACATCCGCAGACTGACACAAACAAACGGACACACACACACCGCAGACTGACACAAACAAACGGACACACACATCCGAGACTGACACAAACAAACGGACACACATCCGCATCCCAAGACAAACGGACACACACATCCAGAAGACTGATACAACAAACGGGACACACACACATCCGAGTTGACAAACAAACGGACACACACACTCCAAGGCAGGACGGCTGTCTAGATAAGAACAACGTGTTGAATGATCTGTACTAGCAGAAACAACATGACTGTGACTTGTGTACAGATGAGAGTGCTGATGGAGAAACAGAGAGAAGTGTTTTGTTCTAAGATGTAGTCAGAGTGCTAGTAGTGGAAATAGTGAAGGGAACTCACCTTGACCAATGACACGGTGGCGTCAGGGTGGGTGACCCTACAGGGGAAGACCAGCGGCTGGCTCTCCTGATATACACCACGTCTGGACTGTTATTCTGCTCCTCCACAAATGGCCGCTGTCTGTCTGAAACCACAACACTGAGGTTAGGGATAGGTACACACACACACACACACACACACACACACACACACACACACACACACACACACACACACACACACACACACACACACACACACACACACACACACACACACACACACACACACACACACACACACACACACACACACACACACACACTTAATACCCATTCAGCAAATAGTCTCCTGAGTCAACAATAAACACACACAGATTGTTTCGAGGTAATCAAACAGCCTGTGATCCTTCCAGGTACATTACCTTCTCCACACCCACCCTCTAATATTCCTGTGCCATTGAAAGGCGGGGCGGGTGGAGCTCACCTCATTGTTTGTCAGCTACTGTACTGTGTTATTCAAGGAAAGTATAATCTCTGAACATTTGAACAAAAGTACCCTCAAGGACTAGTGGCCTGGACCGCAGGGCTTCCTCCTGCTGCTTTGATTACATATGAAGGAGCTAGCGAGGGGGCAGGATAGTGAGAGCAGAGAGGGGCAGGATAGTGAGAGCAGAGTGGGGCAGGAGGGTGAGAGCAGAGAGGGGCAGGATAGTGAGAGCAGAGAGGGGCAGGATAGTGAGAGCAGAGAGGGGCAGGATAGTGAGAGCAGATAGTGAGAGCGGAGGGGCAGGATGAGAGCAGAGGGGGCAGGAGGGTGGAGAGCAGGAGAGGGGCAGAGAGCAGAGAGGGGCAGAAGGGTGAGAGCAGAGAGGGGCAGGGAGGGTGAGAGCAGAGAGGGGCAGGATAGTGAGAGCAGAGAGGGGCAGGAGGGTGAGAGCAGAGAGGGGCGGGAGGGGGAGAGCAGAGAGGGGCGGGAGGGTGAGAGCAGAGAGGGGCAGGGAGGGTGAGAGCAGAGAGGGGCAGGATAGTGAGAGCAGAGAGGGGCAGGAGGGTGAGAGCAGAGGGGGCAGGATAGTGAGAGCAGAGAGGGGCAGGAGGGTGAGAGCAGAGAGGGGCAGGAGGGTGAGAGCAGAGGGCAGGATAGTGAGAGCAGAGAGGGGCAGAGGGTGAGAGCAGAGCAGGAGGGTGAGAGCAGAGAGGGGCGGGGAGGGTGAGAGCAGAGAGGGGCAGGAGGGTGAGAGCAGAGAGGGCAGGAGGGTGAGAGCAGAGAGGGGCAGGAGGGTGAGAGCAGAGGGGGGCAGGAGGGTGAGAGCAGAGAGGGGCAGGAGGGTGAGAGCAGAGAGGGGCAGGAGGGTGAGAGCAGAGTGGGGCAGGGGGGCAGGAGGGTGAGAGCAGAAAGGGGCAGGAGGGGCAGGAGGGTAAGAGCAGAAAGGGGCAGGAGGGGCAGTAGGGGCAGGAGGGTGAGAGCAGAAATAGGCAGTAGAGAGAGCAGAGAAGGGCAGTAGAGTGAGAGCAGAGCGGGTGATGGAGTCAGACGCCTAATGGACTTGGCAGCCAGAGTGATTGATGGGCCCCAGGGCTCCTATTGGCCAAAACCGTAGCCCCACCCTGTGACCCTGGCACCTCTGGTGCCGCTATCTCCTCTGGCCCCTGGCCCAGCTCCATGCCCAGCCAGCCCTACCCAGGACAGGAAAGGCAGAGTGGGGCAGACAGGGCTGTCAAGGTGCCTCCTCTGCCATTGGATGTCCCTGAATCATGAATCTTGCCTGGCCTTCATCCTATTTCACCCTCTACCCTCCTCCCACCTTCCACTCCTGTCACCTTGAACAGAACCAGAGACCCCCCCCCCGTCTATAGACATCCAGCTCCCCTCCCACCTCCACCCCTGCGGCCTGCTCCCGTCCCCAAGCACAGGATGCTGTGAGCAGGGCTGGGGGGGAGCAGATAAGCCTGGTGCCCTGGGAAACTCTGCCCAAACCTGAGCATTTCAGCAGCTGGGCTATTCCTGGCCCCGAGGACTAAGGTAGCACGTAAACGAAAGTAAAAAAGCTTTCATATATAGACCTGGTAGAGGGTGAGAGGGAGGGAGGGAGGGAGGGAGGGAGGGAGGGAGGGAGGGAGGGAGGGAGGGAGGGAGGGAGGAGGAGGGGAGGGAGGGAGGGAGGGAGGGAGGCTGAGAAAAGAGACAGGCTAAGGGGGAGAAACTGTGCCAGAGTCATTAGGATGTCTTGTTGGTACAAACAGTGTTGAGATATACATTTCTCTCTGGTATTGGTGTGTATTTAGCACCCACTGACACTATGTTTTGTTTAACCTAAGCATATAAACAATGAGACAGAGTGAGCAAGAGATTGACTGGCCATTTCATCAGACAGGGGGAGAGAGAGAGAGAGAGAGAGAGAGAGAGAGAGAGAGAGAGGGAGAGGGGAGAGAGAGGGAGAGGGAGAGAGAGGGAGAGGGAGAGGGATACAGAAAGAGAGAGAGAGGCCACTTCCATCGATGGGAGGGAGTGGGGAGAGAGAGGGGAGGAGAGAAAGAGGGGAGCGATAAAGAGAGAGGGGTGAGAGAGAAAGTGTAATTGAGAAAGAGAGCGAGCGAGAGGGAGAGAGAGCGAGCCAGAGAGAGCGAGACAGCGAGAGCCCATCAGTGAGAAAGAGGTGGACAGATGGTTCATATCCTAAACCTTATTTCCATTTCCTGAGCTCTAGCATTTGTGACAGAGTGACACTGACAGGGATTTGGGAGTACAGGACAGTGTAATGAGTTGGTAGTTGTTAAATGTTACCTGTGACATAGATGTAGACAGCACTCTGCTTGCGGGTCCGCTGGCTATACCGACACCGGAACGATCCTGTGTGCTGGGCCTGGGCTGAGATAATAATCAGTTGGCTACAGTAATGCTGGCTCTGCCTCCCACAGCGAGAATCCTCCACACACTTCTTTATCTCTGGCCACCTCCAGGGAACACCCACGACAGCTCCCACCGACCCCCCGATAGGGTGAAAGGTAGATTGCTGTAAAACATTCCATCTCTCATTGCATCACAACTTCTGAAAGCTGACCATAAAAAGGTGTATTTAAAAGGTGTATATTAAAGGTGTATTTAAAAGGTGTATATTAAAGGTGTATTTAAAAGGTGTATATTAAAGGTGTATATTAAAGCTAATCTGATCAGTGAATAAGTCTAGGCAGACAATCTTTCCTTTTTCTTGACATTTCTTACTTGACCCCTTTCACTAACCTACAACCCACACACCCCGACCCCCAACCAGCGCTCACTGATCTGCACTGACTGCCCGCCCACCCACCCCATCCACCTAACACCTCTGACCTCTAACCTTGACTCAGAGACTCACCTGCAGTGAATCGTCAGCGTCTGGTTGGCCTCCAGACCAGCTGTCGACTCTTCACATCCAGAACAGGAACACTGAACTTCCCCTTAGGCTCCCTATCCACTTTACCTGGGAGAGAGAACAGAGAGGATATCTTACTGGCTTTACCTGGGAGAGAGAACAGAGATGATGTCTTATTGGCTTTACCTGGGAGAGAGAACAGAGATGATATCTTATTGGCTTTACCTGGGAGAGAGAACAGAGAGGATATCTTATTGGCTTTAGCTGGGAGAGAACTGAGAGGATATCTTACTGGCTTTACCTGGGAGAGAGAACAGAGATGATGTCTTATTGGCTTTACCTGGGAGAGAGAACAGAGAGGATATCTTACTGGCTTTACCTGGGAGAGAGAACAGAGATGATGCCTTATTGGCTTTACCTGGGAGAGAGAACAGAGATGATGTCTTATTGGCTTTACCTGGGAGAGAGAACAGAGAGGATATCTTACTGGCTTTACCTGGGAGAGAGAACAGAGATGATGTCTTATTGGCTTTACCTGGGAGAGAGAACAGAGATGATGTCTTATTGGCTTTACCTGGGAGAGAGAACAGAGATGATGTCTTACTGGCTTTACCTGGGAGAGAGAACAGAGATGATGTCTTATTGGCTTTACCTGGGAGAGAGAACAGAGATTATGTCTTATTGGCTTTATATCTTACTGGCTTTACCTGGGAGAGAGAACAGAGATGATGTCTTATTGGCTTTACCTGGGAGAGAGAACAGAGATGATGTCTTATTGGCTTTACCTGGGAGAGAGAACAGAGATGATGTCTTATTGGCTTTACCTGGGAGAGAGAACAGAGATGATGTCTTATTGGCTTTACCTGGGAGAGAGAACAGAGATGATGTCTTATTGGCTTTACCTGGGAGAGAGAACAGAGATGATGTCTTATTGGCTTTACCTGGGAGAGAGAGAACAGATTGATGGGATGTGTCTTATTGGCTTTACCTGGGAGAGAGAACAGAGATGATGTCTTACTGGCTTGTCTTACTGGCTTTACCTGGGAGAGAGAACAGAGATGATGTCTTATTGGCTTTACCTGGGAGAGAGAACAGAGATGATGTCTAAGTGGCTTTACCTGGGAGAGAGAACAGAGATTATGTCTAATTGGCTTTACCTGGGAGAGAGAACAGAGATGATGTCTTACTGGCTTTACCTGGGAGAGAGAACAGAGATGATGTCTTATTGGCTTTACCTGGGAGAGAGAACAGAGATGATGTCTAAGTGGGCTTTACCTGGGAGAGAGAACAGAGATTATGTCTACTGGCTTTACCTGGGAGAGAGAACAGAGATGTCTTAAAGGCTGCAGGTCAGGCAGGCCCCCATACATTGCTCTTTGCTCATAACAATCAGTGACTGATCAACATATTTCCTCTGGAAAATCTGAATCAACTTTGCAATATACTCATATATACAGGTTGAATTTCCGCAAAACTACTAGCCACTACGATGGCACACAAGTGATAACAACACGATAGTCAACCACTCCCACCATATTAGCCACAATACCACTGACCACTTACACTACTGACCATAGTTCTGTCCAGGGGTTAGTGTGAATTATTTCCTTGGTGAAGGAATGCACACTAACACCCTGGTCCAGAGCTATGCTGACACAACAACATGAACCAATAAATAACAGAGAACAATACAACAACTGACCACAACACTAGTGGTGTTGACAGATCAACTGACAGCTTCATCATAGACAGTCCCAGGCAGAAACACCAGACCCTCGTCACCTCCTTGTTCCCATGCCACTAAAACCACTTGAGGAAAGTGGAAATGCGTAAGCAGTGTCACTTTTGTTTATTAAATAAAAGCAACGCTCTACTCCATGGTAAGTGAGGTTTATTAATGAGAGATAGATGGTGCTGTCCATCCACCCTTCCTTCCTCTCAGTCCAAACGGAAACATTCACACAGACACGTCTCAAACCAGCCAACTCATAAATGGAACCTAATCACGCTGTTGGATCCTATTGGAACATACACAAACCTAATTCACTATACTGTGCACTTGATTAAATTGATATAGCTATGACAGGAAAAAAAGGAAATTATGCGTAGCAATGTACTGAGGATCTAAAATCTATTTCCAGGAAATACAGTGAGTTTTTACTGTTGCAGCCATTATTTAAAGGAGATGATGTATGTGTTACAGATGACCAATGAGTTGTGGCTTGAGCCAACAGCAGGGTATTGATTACTTTAATGATGTCGCCTATAAATCGTCATAGTACAGTAGACTGGGGGGACTTCCCATGTCCTCAGGTCTTCTAACAGTCATTTCACTCTCCTGCTTTGAGTAAAGCATTTCTTTGGGTCCTCCACGTCATAACCAGCATGTCAAGCACTTTCAATTGACCAAAAGTGTGCCAGTATGCTATATCCTCGTTTACTACACAATGATGTGTCCTGATCAAACACAGCATTGCCCTATGACCATTATCTGACCCTCAGTGACTAGCAACCCTCAAATGAGGTTGACCTTATGATGATGCATGAGTTGAGTTCCACCTCAGCTGGACAATATGAATGCAACCCCATTACTACTATTCATTGTCTTGGTTACCAGTGGATGCTCTAATTTTACTCACTCTGGTAGTTTCCTCTGCTTCCACTCTGAGTCATGCACACACACGCACACGCACACATGCACACACACGCGCACACGCACACACACACGCACACACACACATACATACATACAAATACACACACCCAGAGTCCTGCAGCAGAGTCTATATGTCAGGGTAAATAGTTTAAAGGAGGAAGGGAAGTCTATCTCAGCACGGGCCCAAGGGGCATTTCAACAGGCTGTGAATTGACAGAAAAGCCGTCTCCCATTTCATTCAATACAGCTGGAGCTTTCATCCAACAACCCCTAGTGTAGGATCTCATGCACTTCAAGGACTTGGCCGTTTGAAACCCCAGAATGTGTCTGCACGACAGGAATAAGTTCATGAGCTGAATGTATATGGCATTTTTTTAAATGGACATGTTTTACCTCGTGTGTTGTACATATTATTCCAATTATGTAAACCAGAGGTTATTTTACATAGTCTGGTGACACTTGCATATCATTAGAGGGAAATAATAATGCTTGACCTTGATATCTTGTGTTCACATGGTACAAATCATTCTTTTCAGATCCTTATCTGGGGCGGCAGGTAACCGAGTGGTGAGAGCGTTGGGCCAGTAACTGAAAGTTTGCTGGATCGAATCTCTGAGCCGACAACGCAAAAATCGGTCACTCTGCCTCCGAACAAGTTGGTTAACCCACTGTTCCCCGGTAGGCCGTCATTGTAAATAAAAATAACTTGCCTAGTTAAATACTGACTTACCTAGTTAAGTACAGACTTACCTAGTTAATACTGACTTGCCTAGTTAAATACAGACTTACCTAGTTAAATACAGACTTACCTAGTTAAATACTGACTTACCTAGTTGGCACAGACTTACCTAGTTAATACTGACTTGCCTAGTTAAATACAGACTTACCTAGTTAAATACTGACTTACCGAGTTAAATACTGACTTGCCTAGTTAAATACTGACTTGGCTAGTTAAATACAGACTTACCTATTTAAATACAGACTTACCTAGTTAAATACAGACTTACCTAGTTAAATACTGACTTGCCTAGTTAAATACAGACTTACCTAGTTAAATACTGACTTACCTAGTTAAATACAGACTTACCTAGTTAAATACAGACTTACCTAGTTAAATACTGACATACCTAGTTAAATACAGACTTACCTAGTTAAACACATACTTACCTAGTTAAATACTGACTTACCTAGTTAAATACAGACTTACCTAGTTAAATACTGACTTGCCTAGTTAAATACTGACTTGCCTAGTTAAATACAGACTTACCTAGTTAAATACACAGTTAAATACTGACTTGCCTAGTTAAATACAGACTTAGTTAAATACAGACTTACCTAGTTAAATACTGACTTGCCTAGTTAAATACAGACTTACCTAGTTAAATACTGACTTACCTACAGACTAGTTAAATACAGACTTACCTAGTTAAATACAGACTTACCTAGTTAAACACAGACTTACCTAGTTAAATACTGACTTACCTAGTTAAATACAGACGTACCTAGTTAAATACTGACTTGCCTAGTTAAATACAGACTTACCTAGTTAAACACAGACTTACCTAGTTAAATACTGACTTACCTAGTTAAATACTGACTTACCTAGTTAAATACTGACTTACCTAGTTAAATACTGACTTGCCTAGTTAAATACAGACTTACCTAGTTAAATACAGACTTATCTAGTTAAATACAGACGTACCTAGTTAAATACAGACTTACCTAGTTAATACTGACTTGCCTAGTTAAATACTGACTTACCTAGTTAATACTGACTTACCTAGTTAAATACTGACTTGCATAGTTAAATACAGACTTACCTAGTTAAATACAGACTTACCTAGTTAAATACAGACTTACCTAGTTAAATACTGACTTGCCTAGTTAAATACAGCCTTGCCTAATTAAATACAGACTTACCTAGTTAAATACTGACTTACCTAGTTAAATACAGACTTACCTAGTTAAATACTGACTTACCTAGTTAAATACAGACTTACCTAGTTAAATACTGACTTACCTAGTTAAATACAGACTTACCTAGTTAAATACAGACTTACCTAGTTAAATACAGACTTGCCTAGTTAAATACAGAAGAAAAAAGTCTGACACACAAAATAACACAGTATTTAGAAATGGAAACAGTATGGTAAATCCCAACTAGCACATTTGGTTCCTTGAAGTTGTGGGAGTAAGTCTTGGTTCCCCATTGGTTCTGGGAACGAAGCCATAAATGTTGTTTCCTGCCTGTAAAAACGGAACGTTCTATGGTTCCCTGAAAGTTTTCCTGGGAAGTTTTATCAGCGCTCTGAGAAACGATATTATAGGTTATTTGAATGTAATTAAATAAAGTTCAGAGAACACGTTTCAGTAAGACTTCTAATAACATGGCTTAGTTTGGGTCAACTGTTTTGAACTCCAAGCACAGATAGGACACATGGTAACTCATTTGCTTAGGCATTAATTATGCAAATACATTTACTTTCTATTGTGACATGAAGTCAGTGAGATTCAAACCAACACACCTGAACAGAAGAAAAGAGAGAGTATTTCTCCGCTGAGAACAGAATGTATGTTCTTAAATAACATTCTTCGAACATTCTTTGAACGTTACTAATGTTTTCTTGTGGTTTTATAGAACGTTTTCTTAATGTTCTGAGAACATGACTTGAAAGAGAACCATGAGGAAACTTGTAGAAAACATTATGCTGAAGTACTTAAATTCACACAGAAGAACGTTGTTTCTTAACATTCTTGGAACAATTTGAGATCCTTACTTTAAAAAAAACAATGAAGAAACCTATAGGAAACGCTATGCTTAAGTATTGGAATTCCATAGAGATAGATAGAGGACCCTCATCTTTATATCTGTGACATTATAGCATCTGTGAAAGCATGGGCAGTGCCATTGAGGCTACAACCCTTAGAATCCCCACCTAGTTGACTACTTTTAAATGGTGGAAGCTTGGTGGAAGCCCATGCTAAAACAGCCTTTGGCCACCAGAGGCCTCAATCATTCTCTATGTGAAATTCCCACCTAAGAAACATATAGTTCTCAGAACATTATATGCTATATTGGTACCCTGCACCATTCCCATTCAAATATTGTGCATTAAAATGTGTATTTAAATTAGATAAAACAAATGTGATTTAATCATTGTGGACCTTATTTTGTTCCTTGATTATGCTAATAAATATATACAGGAAGAGGACAATAGTAACAATATATCAGGTTATGCAAGACAAGAAAACTTGGTCCATATACACTGAACAAAAATATAAAGGCAACATGTAAAGTGTTGGTCCCATATTTCATGAGCTGAAATAAAAAAATACCTGAAATGTTCTATACGCACAAAAACGTATTTCTAAAATGTTTTGCACAAATGTGTTTACATTCATGTTAGTGAGCATTTCTCCTTGCCAAGATAATCCATCCACCTGACAGGTGTGGCATATCAAGAATCTGATTAAACAGCATGATCATTACACAGGTGCACCTTGTGCTGGGGACAATAAAAGGCCACTTTACATATGTAGTTTTGTCACACAACACAATGCCACAGATGTCTCAAGTTTTAAGGAAGCTACAATTAGCATGTTGACTGCAGGAATGTCCACCAGAGCGGTTGCCAAACAATTGAATATTAATTTATCTACCATAAGCCACCTTCAACATAGTTTGGGAGAATTTGGAAATCCAACTGACCTCACAAACACTGACCACATGTATGGCGTCATGTGGTGAGCGGTTTGCTGATGTCATCAACGTTAGAACAGAGTGCCCTACGGTGGCACTGGGGTTATGGTATGGGCAGAAATAAGCTACAGACAACAAACACAATAGCATTTGATCGGTGGCAAGTTGAATTCACAAAAATACCTTAACGAGATCCTAAGGCCCATTGTGAGGCCCATTTTTTTAAAGGTATCTGCATTCTGTATTCCCAGTCATGTGACATCCATAGATCAGGCCTAATGAATGTATTTCTATTGACTGATTTCCTCATATGAACTGTAACTCAGTAGAATCTTTGACATTTTTGCAATTAATTAAATTGTTGCATGTTGCGTTTATATTTTTGTTCAGTATAGTATAAAGTTGTTGACCAATAACCATATGCGCTGCGTCCATACTTTACGCACACAGGAGCCAGTTCGAGCCAGTTCACCTCAGTTTCCTCCCTGTGGGTCTGTTTTAGCTATAAGCACTGATTAGCGCCAGTTCCTGCGCTCTAGAAAGTTTCCTTGCGCTGGTCATGACCCCACACTCATTTATATTAGAACTTCCATTTCACAAACTCATCAGCGTCAGGAAGTAGCCCTAACGCCCTGTGTGCCGATTCAGCCCGGGTCAAAGAGCGCACAGAAAGGCGGATACAAAGCAGGGCCACAGAGGTCTCCGTTATCCAAACAACTATCCAACAGGACAAGGCTTATCTACTAAACAACAGTTAGCTGTAAAAGAAGCACACTTCTTCAACCACCCGTGCTATATGACCACACTGATATCTCAATGGGCCGATTAATGAGACAGTCGACGGACGGAATAGCGCCAAGAAGACTTGGCCCGTTGTGTTCAAAGCTCGGGATGCTGGCTAAACTGTCTGCCAAGTGCCAAGTGTTTGAAGAATGCCTCTGGCGTCAATACTATTTCTTTACAGTGACAGTACGCACGTTCCTCCTGATTATGGTGGCAATCCATTTTACATGGTATTGCACAATAGGACTACTACTAATAGATGGCAAGTTGGCAACCTATGCGCACATCCTGCGTCAAGGATTTAGACAATAATTGCGCATCATGCCTCAATGTGTCCATAATACATTGATCAAGAAATATTGATATTTATTTAAATCATAAATATAAGCACACTTGAATATGGAATGATTTGTGTGATTTGTCCATAGGCGACCGATAGTTTCATCAATCAGTGAACTATATACTTACCTTTGCAAGCGCACTGCCAGACAATCCACATAGAACCACAAAGATAAAGCAAATCATGTTGTCTGTCTTCCCCGTTGCACTGAAGAGCTATGCAAGAAGAAACGTAACAGAGGGTTTAGTCCTTATTCTCCAGAGAATAGAAAGCTACAGACTGCACAGCATCAGCGCGCTTATCGCTGCTGATTCGCATTGATTCTGACGAGTAGGAGAGGTTTCCGAATAGGAGGAAAGGAGAACCGTGGGAGACGCTACAGAACACCGCTCATCAACTCCAGTAAACTTTTTCCCAATGTGAGCGTGGGCACCGGTTTTATACAGTTCCCATAGCAAGCGGATAACGGGCCTTCCCGTGACGTCCCATCGCCACACCCATGGCGCGTAAAAGCGGAGTCCCACCCGCACAGTACCCATTCTTACACAGTCACTCTAGACTAATTGAAACAATGAAGATGACGTACTGATACTGACCCACAAACATCACATAACCATACGATTTATTCAAAAACAGGGGAGTAAACATAAGCATACACAAACAATTACGCGCCACTGCTGCCTAAATCGCAGTGACCTGGGTGGCTGCGGAAAAGTGGCACGTAGGCAATAGGGTATATCGCCAACAGGTGAGACTTTCTTGAGACAATTACCAGCTTTTATCCTATAAAACACCACCAATGTCTATCTACCCAGGTCCCATATGACAGTGGCGGGTGTATGCCCATGGCATGACCTTACCTGGTGTCAGGGACGCACATAATTCATTCACTTATTCATGGCAACTGCATGACAGTAGGGGTGGCAAGAGTTTTGACTAGATGGTACACAGCTACCGACTGAAGTGATCTTTCATATCAGGTTATGAGAACATACGCTGCAGGTTAGGATAATCAACCTAGCCGGTCAGGATAATTAGGTTAAGGTTAGGAAAAAGGTTAGGGTGGTTAGGGCTGGCTAAAATGCTATCCTAACCTGCTATGAAAAGTCACTTCCGTCCATAACTGAACACCATCAAGCCACAAATTGACCACTTGGTCTATAAAAAGTGGTCAGATTGAGCAGATGCTAAACTACAAGACATTTTTGCGAGCACAGACTGGAATAAGTTCTGTGATTCTTCCGATGGTATTGAGGAGTACACCACATCAGTTACTGGCTTATTATCAATAAGTACATCGAGGACATTGTCCTCACAGTGACTGTATGTACATACCCAACCAGAAGCCATGGATTACAGGCAGCATTCGCACTGAGCTAAAGGGTAGAGCTGCCGCTTTCAAGGTGCGGGACTCTAACCTGGAAGTTTACAAGAAATCCTGCTATGCCCTGCGACGAACCATCAAACAGGCAAAGAGTCAATACAGGACTAAGATCGAATCGTACTTCACCGGCTCCAACGCCGTCGAATGTGACAGCTATTACAGACTACAAAGGGAAGCACAGCTAAGAGCTTCCCAGTGCCACGAGCCAGACAGGCTAAATTACTTCTATGCTCTCTTTGAGGCAGGTAACACTGAAACATGCATGAAAGCATCAGCTGTTCCGGACGACTGTGTGATCACGCTCTCTGCATCCGATGTGAGTAAGACCTTACCAGGACAAGTACTCCGAGCATGCGCTGACCAACTGGCAAGTGTCTTCACTGATATTTTCAACCTCTCCCTGTCTGAGATCACCATAGACCCTGTGCCCAAGAACACTAAGGTAACCTGCCTAAATAACTACAGACCCGTAGCACTCACGTCTATAGCCATGAAATGCTTGAAAGGCTGGTCATGGCTCACATCAACACCATTATCCCAGAAACACTAGACCCACTCCAATTTGCACTCCAACAGATCCACAGATGATGCAATCTCTATGGCACTCCACACTGACCTTCACACCTGGACAAAAGGAACACCTATTTGAGAATGCTATTCTCTCTCTCGGAGGACCTCCGCCCTAGGCCCATGCCTCAGGACTACCTGGCATGATGACTCCTTGCTGTCCCCAGTCCACCTGGCCATGCTGCTGCTCCAGTTTCAACTGTCTCTGCCTGCGGCTATGGAACCCTGACCTGTTCACCGGATGTGCTACCTGTCCCAGCCCTGCTGTTTTCAACTCTAGAGACAGCAGGAGCGGTAGAGATACTCTCAATGATCAGCTATGAAAAGCCAACTGACATTTACACCTGAGGTGCTGACTTGTTGCACCTCGACAATTACTGTGATTATTATTATTTGACCATGCTGGTCATTTATGAATATTTGAACATCTTGGCCATGCTCTAGAGACAGCAGGAGCATTAGAGATACTCTCAATGATCGGCTATGAAAAGCCAACTGACACTTACTCTTGAGGTGCTGACTTGTTGCACCCTCGACAACTACTGTGATTATTATTATTTGACCATGCTGGTCATTTATGAATATTTGAACATCTTGCCATGTTCTCTTATAATCTCCACCGCACAGCCAGAAGAGGAGTCTTTGAACCTGGTTCCTCTCCAGGTTTCTTTCTAGGTTTTGGCCTTTCTAGGGAGTTCTTCCTAGCCACCGTGCTTCTACACCTGCATTGCTTGCTGTTTGGGGTTTTAGCCTGGGTTTCTGTACAGCACTTTGAGATATCAGCTGATGTAAGAAGGGCTATATAAATACATTTGATTTGATTTGATATTCATTGACTACAGCTCAGCGTTCAACACCATAGTGCCCTCAAAGCTCATCACTAAGCTAAGGACCGTGGGACCAAAACATCTCCCTCTGAAACTGATCCTGGACTTCCTGACGGGCAGCCCCCTCAGGGGGTAAGAGTAGGTAACAACACATCAGCAATGCTGATCTTCAACACATGGGCCCCTCAGGGGTGAATGCTCAGTCTCCTCCTGTACTCCCTGTTCACTCATGACTGCACGGCCAGGCACGACTCCAACACCATCATTAAGTTTGCTGATGACACAACACAGGTAGGCCTGATCACTGACAACAACGAGAGAGCCTATAGGGAGAAGGTCAGAGACCTGGCCGTGTGGTGCAAGGACAACAACCTCTCCCTCAACGAGATCAAGACAAAGGAGATGACTGTGGACTACAGGAAAAGGAGGACCAAGCACACCCCCATTTTCATCAACAGGGCTGTAGTGGAGCAGGTTGAGAGCTTCAAGTTTTTTGGCGGCCACATCACCAACAAACTATCATGGTCCAAACACACCAAGACAGTCGTGAAGACAACAAAACCTATTCCCTCTCAGGGGACTGAAAAGATTTGGCATGGGTCCTCAGATCTTCAAAAGGTTTTGCAGCTGCACTATTGAGAGCATCATGACGGGTTGCATCACCGCCTGGTACGGCAACTGCTCGGCCTCTGACCGCAAGGCACTAAAGAGGGTAATGTGTACTGCCCAGTACATCACCGGGGCCTAGATTCCTGCCATCCAGGGCCTTGATACCAGGCGGTGTCAGAGGAAGGCCCTAAAAATGGTTCAATACTTTTTCCCCATTGCTGCTATTCTCTGTTATTATCTATGCATAGTCACTTTAAGAACTCCACATACTTGTACGTATAACCTCAATTACCTCAACACCGGTGCCCCTGCACATTGACTGTGTTCCGGTTCCCCCTGTATATAGCCTCCACATTGACTCTGTACCGGTACCCCCTGTATATAGCCTCCACATTGACTCTGTACCGGTACCCCCTGTATATAGCCTCCACATTGACTGTGTACCCGTACCCCTGTATATAGCCTCCACATTGACTCTGTACCGGTACCCTGTATATAGCCTCCACATTGACTCTGTACCGTACCCTGTATATAGCCTCCCATTGACTGTGTTCCGGTTCCCTGTATATAGCCTCCACATTGACTCTGTACCGGTACCCCCTGTATATAGCCTCCACATTGACTCTGTACCGGTACCCCCTGTATATAGCCTCCACATTGACTGTGTACCCGTACCCCCTGTATATAGCCTCCACATTGACTCTGTACCGGTACCCCCTGTATATAGCCTCCACATTGACTCTGTACCGGTTCCCCCTGTATATAGCCTCCACATTGACTGTGTACCCGTACCCCCTGTATATAGCCTCCACATTGACTCTGTACCGGCACCCCCTGTATATAGCCTCCACATTGACTCTGTACCGGTACCCCCTGTATATAGCCTCCACATTGACTCTGTACTGGTACCCCTGTATATAGCCTCCACATTGACTCTGTACCGGTACCCCCCTGTATATAGCCTCCACATTGACTCTGTACCGGTACCCCCTGTATATAGCCTCCACATTGACTCTGTACCGGTACCCCCTGTATATAGCCTCCACATTGACTCTGTACCGGTACCCCCTGTATATAGCCTCCACATTGACTGTGTACTGGTACCCCTGTATATAGCCTCCACATTGACTGTGTACCGGTACCCCTGTATATAGCCTCCACATTGACTGTGTACCGGTACCCCTGTATATAGCCTCCACATTGACTGTGTACTGGTACCCCCTGTATATAGCCTCCACATTGACTGTGTACCGGTACCCCTGTATATAGCCTCCACATTGACTGTGTACCGGTACCCCCTGTATAAAGCCCTGCTATTGTTATTTACTGCTGCTCTTTAATCATTTGTTATTCTTATCTCTTACTTTTTTAGGTATTTTTCTTAAATCTGCATTGTTGGTTAAGGGCTTGTAAGTAAGTATTTCACTGTAATGACACCTGTTGTATTTGGCGCATGTGACAAATACAATTTGATTTGATTTGAGTGCTCATATTAAAAGTCTACACGAGGCACGGTGTACATTTTTTTTTAATAGTCGTTTCAACTATACTGAACAAAAATATAAAGGCAAATGCAAAATGTCAAAGATTTGACTGAGTTACAGTACATATAAGGAAATTCACTCAATTGAAATAAATTCATTAGGCGCTAATCTATGGATTTCACATGACTGGGAATATGCTTCCGATGGTCACAGATACCTTAAAAAAAGGAAGGGGCGTGGATGACAAACACCTGTCAGTATCTGGTGTCACCACCATTTGCCTCATGTTGCGCAACACACCTCATTGCCATAGAGTTGATCAGGCTGTTGATTGTGGCCTGTGGAATATGGTCTCACTCCTCTTCAACTGCTGTGCAAAGTTGCTGGATATTTATTTCTTTAATTTAACCTTTATTTTACCAGGTATGTTAACAGCAATGAGCTGAGGAATAGTTACAGGGGAGAGGAGGGGGATGAATGAGCCAATTGGAAGCAGGGGATGATTAGGTGGACATGATAGTATAAAGGTCAGATTGGGAATTTAGCCAGGACACCAGGGTTAACACCCCTACTCTTATGATAAGTGAAATGGGACCTTCAGTGACCACAAAGAGTCAGCACACCCGTTTAACATCCCATCCGAAAGAGGGTACCCTACACAGGGTAATGTTCCAAACCACTACCTCAGTGCATTGGGATATGTTTTTAGACCAGAGGAAAGAGTGCCTCCTACTGGCCCTCCATCACCACTTCCAGCAGCATCTGGTCTACCATCCAGGAACCAATCCTGCTTAGCTTCAGAGGCAAGCCAGCAGTGGGATGCAGGATGGTATGCTGCTGGCAAATACTGGCGGGAAATGAAACATGCTGTCGTACACATCGATCCAGAGCATCCCAAACATGCTCAATGGGTGATATGTCTGGTGAGTTTGCAGGCCATGGAAGAACTGGGACATTTTCAGCTTCCAGGAATTGTGTACAGATCCTTGCGACATGGGGCTGTGCATTATCATGCTGAAACATGAGGTGATGACGGCGGATGAATGGCACGACAATG
The DNA here is from genome assembly GCF_023373465.1 of Oncorhynchus keta. Classification (NCBI taxonomy): domain Eukaryota; kingdom Metazoa; phylum Chordata; class Actinopteri; order Salmoniformes; family Salmonidae; genus Oncorhynchus; species Oncorhynchus keta. The sequence goes on from NC_068448.1 coordinate 67,414,081, forward strand.
GGCATCAGGACTCACCACGGTATCTCTGTGCATTAAAATTTCCATCGATAAAATGCAATGTGTTCGTTGTCCATAGCTTATGCCTGCCCATACTATAACCCCACCGCCACGATGGGGCACTCTGTTCACAACGTTGACATCAGCAAACCGCTCACCCACACGGCTCCATACACACTGTCTACCATCTGCCCAGTACAGTTGAAACTGGGTTTCATCCGTGAAAGCCTTCTTCTCCAAGGTGTCAGTGGCCATTGAAGATGAGTATTTGTCCACTGAAGTCAGTTTTGATGAACTGCAGTCAGGTCAAGACCCTGGTCAGGACGATGAGCACACAGATGAGTTTCCCTGAGACGGTTTTTGACAGTTTGTGTGAAAAATGATTTGGTTGTGCAAATCCACAGTTTCATCAACTGTCCAGGTGGTCTCAGATGATCTCGCAGGTGAAGAAACTGGATGTGGTCCTGGGCCTGCGTGGTTACAGATGGACGTATTGCCAAATTCTCTAAAACAACGTTGGAGGTGGCTTATGGTAGAGAAATAAACATTACATTCTCAGGCAAAAGCTGTGGTGGACATTCCTGCAGTCAGCATGCCAATTGCACTCTCCCTCAACACTTGGGACATATGTGGCGTTGTGTTATGTGACAAAACTGCACATTTTAGAGTGGCCTTTTATTGTCCCCAGCACAAGGTGGACCTTTGCAGTGATCATGCTGTTTAATCAGCTTTAATATGCCACACCTGTCAGGTGGATGGATTATCTTGGCAAAGGAGAAATTCTTTTTTGTGCAGAAAATTTGAGAGAAATAAACTTTTGTGCGTATGGAACATTTCTGGGATCTTTTATTTCAGCTCATGAAACATGGGACCAACACTTTACATGTTGCATTTATATTTTTGTTCAGTATAAATAGGATATCTATCATGTTTAGTGAGTCTTGGTGAAATGTACAGTCCAATCAGCAGGTGTACGTACATGTGTAAACAATAGACAACATGTAGACAATAGTGCCATCTAGAGAGAGACTCATACAATGGCATGATGGTTTGAGCTTCACAACCTACTACACAACCTACTAGTAACATCCTTTTGTCGGTACATCATACAAAGATCAAATGAGCAGACAGACAACATTACGAAAGGCAACAAAACAAAAGGTACACTTAGAAGAAAAGGTGCTATCGAGAACCTAAAATGGCTATTCGGCTGTCCCCATAGGAGAACCCTTTAAAGAACCCTGTTTGGTTCCAGGTAGAACCCTCCTTTTGGTTCCCTTTTGGGTTTCATGTAAAGCCCTTTACCACAGAGGGTTCTACATGGAACCCAAAAGAGTTATATCTGGAAGCAAAAAGGGTTTGCCTATGGGGACAGCCGAAGAATCCCTTTTTTCTGTGTACAGTGTACAGACACAAATAGACAACACACACATTGAACATATCACATAAGCGCTCTGTTTAATATGGATTTAACTCCTTCAATAATCTAAATACAAATTAATAAACGGGATTGTTTTTTTTCATTTACATCTTAATAAAAAGTGTTAGGAAATAAAACATGTTGAAATGGAATTGGATGATTGAGGTGTGATGTCATACAATGGCCACTGTGAGCCGCTGGTATCTTGGAAAGAGGGGGCAGCAACCCTCACTTAGGTGCCGAGGCTATTAGTAAAAGAAGCCTTAGTCACTCGTCTCAATGAAGGATATCATACTAGTATAAGATAACAGTGTACATTTGAAACAGACCATATTATCCCCTACACAGGGAACGTTTACCTCAAAACAAATATAATCTAAATAGAATATTGCCTATAAATCAAACAGGCTCATAATATACAGCACCAGTCAAAAGTTTGGAAACACCTACTCATTCAATTGTTTCCTTTATTTGACTATTTTCTACATTATAGAATAATAGTGAAGACATCGAAACTATAAAATAACACATGGAATCATGTAGTAACCAAAAGAGTGTTAAACAAATCAAAATATATTTTATATTTGAGATTCTTCAAAGTAGCCACCCTTTGCCTTGATGACAGCTTTGCACACTCTGGCATTCTCTCAACCAGCTTCATGAATGCATTCCAATTACCAGGTGTTCCTTGTTAAAAGTTCATTTGGAATTTCTTCGTTTAAGTAGCGTTTGAGCCAATGAGTTGTGTTGTGACAAGGTAGGGGTGTATACAGAAGATCTGGTAAAAGACCAAGTCCATTTAATGGCAAGAGCAGCTCAAGTAAGTGAAGAGAAAACGACAGTCCATCATTACTTTAAGACGTGAAGGTCAGTCAATACAGAACATTTCAGGAACTTCGACATTTTCTTCAAGTGCAGTTGCAAAAACCATCAAGCGCTATGATGAAACTGGCTCTTTGAGGACCGCCACAGGAAAATAAGACCCAGAGTTAACTCTGCTGCAGAGGATACATTTATTAGAGTTAACTGCACCTCAGATTGCAGTCCAAAAAATGCTTCACAGAGTTCAAGTAACAGACACATCTCAACATCAACTGTTCAGAGGAGACTACGAATCAGGCCTTCATGGTCGAATTGCTGCAAAGAAAACCACTACTAAAGGACACCAATAAGAAGAGACTTGCTTGGGTCAAGAAACATGAGCAATGAACATTAGACTGAGATAATCTGTCTTTGGTCTGATGAGTCCGAATTTGAGATTTTTGGTTCCAACTGCGTGTCATTGTGAGAGACACAGAGTAGGTGAACGGATGATCTCCGCAGGTGTGTTTTCCACCGTGAAGCATGGAGGAGGCATTTGCAGCGATACACCATCCCATCTGGTTTGCGCTTAGTGGGACTATCATTTGATTTTCAACAGGACAATGACTCAACACACCTCCAGACTGTGTAGGAGAGTGATGGAGTGCTGCATCACATGACCTGGCCTCCACAATCACCCAACCTCAACCCAATTGGAGATGGTTTGGGATGAGCTGGACCGCAGAGGGAAGGAAAATGCAGCCAACAAGTGCTCAGCATATGTGGGAACTCCTTCAAGACTGTTGGAAAAGCATTCCTCATGAAGCTGGTTGAGATAATTCCAAAAGTGTGTCATCAAGGCAAAGGGTGGCTACTTTAAAGAATCTAAAATCTAAAATATATTTAGATTTGTTTAACACTTTTTTGGTTACTACATGATTTCATGTGTTATTTCATAGTTTTGATGTCTTCACTATTATTCTACAATGTAGAAAATAGTAAAAAATAAAGCAAAACCCTTGAATGAGAAGTCCAAACTTTTGACTGGTACTGTACATATTCATACAATGATACAGTACATATGTTCACAAATACAGCCATGCACACACAATGTAAATAGACATAATAACACACTCGCTACAGCACATTGTACTACGACATAGAAAACTCATTCCACTTCAATTGCTGTGTGCAGTGTGGACATGAGATAAACCAGGCACATCATCATCTCCAAGTGGTCACTTCACAGAGAACAAATACACCACTGGGATAATCAGGAGTGGGGACAGGGGAAGTGGAGAGGGGGAACAGTCAGGACAGACAGACCACTGGAATGATAAGGGACAAGTGGGGAGAGAGGAGCAGTCAGGAGGACAAAGAGAGGTGCTTGGCCATACATGAAGAGGGGTGGGTATGATGGGGTGGGGAGTAACAGTTGATAATGATGTCAGTGACATGGGGCCTGGTATAAATCATAAAACAGGGGCTGCGTGGTGATGTCTTTTACCCCCTGTTACAGTCACATGGTGCCAGCCACTGAGTCTGTTCACATGCTGATGTCATCCAGACGCGCTCTGTCAGTCTGCTGTCTGTCAGACCTGTCCTTTAGTCTGCAGGTGGATCCAGTCCGTGAACTTGGTGACCTGTGTGTAGACTCCAGGGCGGTTCTGCCGAGCGCACCCCCTCCCCAGCTCACGATCCCCGCCAGGAACCACCGACCCTCTCTAGACACACCAGAGGACCCCTGAGTCACCCTAAACACACACACACACACGTTTAAACACAGACAGACACGTAAACAGGAAAACATACACACAGATAAAACTCAGCAAAGACAATGTAGAGGCACTTTAACATACATAATGACAAAACAAACACACACCACACACTCAGAAACCCCTCCTCACCTGACAGGCATCCACTCCCTCCTGCAGGTTGCCAGCACACAGCATCCTGGGAGTGACAGCGTCCTCATATAGCTTGTTACAGTTGTTCCTGTTGATGATCTTCACTGTGGCCTCCTGCAGCAGAGATGCCAGCTCACCTGGAACAAACACAGGAAGTCAGTAACACTTTGTTTTGTATAGCTAGTTCTGTTAGAGTTAGTATTTACCTGGCATTTACAACAACAAAAATATGTGCAAGCCCTGAACTCAACAGAACATTCTTTATAGAATGTTGTATGAACGGGTAACTAGCAAATCGTACAAGGATTCCAAAGAGACCAAAGTGTGTCAGTTGTCATGTTGGACACATTGTCTATTTTCTGCCAGGTATCCAACATCAGCCGTTATCCCTGGGCAACTCTTACCATCCTCCATCAGGACCCCCCAGCCCGTGACGTGGCAGCTAGTCCCGGTGGTGAAGGCGTGGGAAGAGGCGGGGACACAGACGGGCTGTACCAAGTCATTGAAGTAGACAGGGGTGCTGAGCTCCAGCAGGGCGATGTCGTAGTCAGAGGTAAACTGGTCGTACTGGGAGTGGAGGATGATACGACGGATCTGTCTGGTGGCTGCAGCGTTGCTGGCCGTGTTCATCACACGCACGCCCATGTAGGCACGCCAAGACCGCGCATCAGAGTACCTACACACACAGCCATGCAGGGACACATATTGAAGTACACAGGCACACTAATCATTATTACAGTAATGATGATGATGATAACGATGATAAGGACGATGATGTTTTGGATTTTTGATTTGATTTGATCTCTTTTAGTCCCCATTTGAACTAATCTTCCAAGAGTCCTTAAACATTGAAATACAATTTATAATGATGATGATGATGATGATGATGAGGAGGAGGAGGAGGAGGACAAATGATGATGATGATGAGGGACTATGATGATGATGATGAGGACTATGATGATGATGATTATGAGGGCTGATGATGATGACTATTATGATAATGATGATGACTATGATGATGATGATAAGGACTATGATGGGTTGTACCGTGGCGGAGATCTTTGTGGGCTATACTCGGCCTTGTCTCAGGATGGTAAGTTGGTGGTTGAAGATATCCTCTAGTGGTGTGGGGGCTGTGCTTTGGCAAAGTGGGTGGGGTTATATCCTTCCTGTTTGGCCCTGTCCGGGGTGTCCTCGGATGGGGCCACAGTGTCTCCTGACCCCCTCCTGTCTCAGCCTCCAGTATTTATGCTGCAGTAGTTTATGTGTCGGGGGGCTAGGGTCAGTTTGTTATATCTGGAGTACTTCTCCTGTCCTATTCGGTGTCCTGTGTGAATCTAAGTGTGCATTCTCTAATTCTCTCCCTTCTCTCTTTCTTTCTCTCTCTCGGAGGACCTGAGCCCTAGGACCATGCTCCAGGACTACCTGACATGATGACTCCTTGCTGTCCCCAGTCCACCTGGCCATGCTGCTGCTCCAGTTTCAACTGGCCTGGGCCCTAGGACCATGTCCCAGGACTACCTGACATGATGACTCCTGCTGTCCCCAGTCCACCTGGCCATGCTGCTGCTCCAGTTTCAACTGTTCTGCCTTACTATTATTCAACCATGCTGGTCATTTATGAACATTTGAACATCTTGGCCACGTTCTGTTATAATCTCCACCCGCCAGAAGAGGACACAGCCAGAAGAGGACCGTGGCCACCCCAGTCATATGCTCTCCAGTCTAATTCTCTGGTCATTTCTTTCTCTCTCTCTCCACCCGGGCCAGGACCTGCTCTCTCTAATTCTCTTTCTTCTCTCTCTGAGGACCTGAGCCCTAGGGCCGTGCCCCAGGACTACCTGACATGATGGCTCCTTGCTGTCCCCAGTCCACCTGACTGTGGGCCCTAGGACCATGTCCCAGGACTGCCTGACATGAGTTTCAGTCCACTGTTCTGCCTGTTCTGCTTATTATTCGACCATGCTGGTCATTTATGAACATTTGAACATCTTGGTCATGTTCTGTTATAATCTCTACCCGGCACAGCCAGAAGAAGACTGGCCACCCCACATAGCCCGGTTCCTCTCTAGGTTTCTTCCTAGGTTTTGGCCTTTCTAGGGAGTTTTTCCTAGCCACCGTGCTTTTACACCTGCATTGTTTGCTGTTTGGGGGTTTTAGGCTGGGTTTCTGTACAGCACTTTGAGATATCAGCTGATGTACGAAGGGCTATATAAATACATTTGATTTGATTTGATTATGATGATGATGATAAGGACTATGATGATGATGACAAGGACTATGATGATGATGACAAGGACTATGATGATGATGACAAGGACTATGATGATGATGACAAGGACTATGATGATGATGACAAGGACTATGATGATGATGACAAGGACTATGATGATGATGATAAGGACTATGATGATGATGACAAGGACTATGATGATGATGATAAGGACTATGATGATGATGATAAGGACTATGATGATGATGACAAGGACTATGATGATGATGATGATGTGCAGCAGGACTATGATGATGATGATGATGAGGAGGACAGACCCGCCCACTATGCATGATGTTGACGATGATGATCATCATCACGAATGTAAACGAAACTGGTGAACACAGCAATGCTGACTACAATAACTAAGCATCTCCTGACCCCTCCTGTAGCCTGGTGTCAGAGTCCTGGAAGCCTGTGTGAGTGTGCAGAGATGAGCCAGCGGCTGGTGACCAGGGTCGCTCCACACACATGCCCATAGCGCTCCATCTGTAGACTGACCTGCCACGTTCTGCCACGCCCCTGGGTCATTTATGTCCCCACGCATCAGACCCGCCCACTATCTTAGCACGCTTCCTGGGCCGGGTGCCACAACCTGGGGGTCATTTATGAACATTAACTGGTGTAAAAATGTGTTATAACTGGTGTAGGTGTAGGTTCATACATGTGTTATAACTGGTATATGTAGGTTCATACGTGTGTTATAACTGGTATATGTAGGTTCATACGTGTGTTATAACTGGTATATGTAGGTTCATACGTGTGTTATAACTGGTGTGTATGTAGGTTCATACATGTGTTATAACTGGTATATGTAGGTTCATACGTAAGTGTTATAACTGGTATATGTAAATGTTCATACGTGTGTTATAACTGGTATATGTAGGTTCATACGTGTGTTATAACTGGTATGTTCATACATGTGTTATAACTGGTATATGTAGGTTCATACATGTGTTATAACTGGTATATATAGGTTCATACGTGTGTTATAACTGGTATATGTAGGTTCATACGTGTGTTATAACTGGTAGGTTCATACATGTGTTATAACTGGTATATGTAGGTTCATACGTGTGTTATAACTGGTATATGTAGGTTCATACGTGTGTTATAACTGGTATATGTAGGTTCATACATGTGTTATAACTGGTATATGTAGGTTCATACGTCCAATTTGTAAGTCGCTCTGGATAAGAGCGTCTGCTAAATGACTTAAATGTAAATGTATCGTGTGTTATAACTATATGTGTGTTATAACTGGTATATGTAGGTTCATACATGTGTTATAACTGGTATATGTAGGTTCATACATGTGTTATAACTGGTATATGTAGGTTCATACATGTGTTATAACTGGTATATGTAGGTTCATACATGTGTTATAACTGGTATATGTAATTTCATACGTGTGTTATAACTGGTATGTGTAGGTTCATGCTTGTGTTATAACTGCTATGTGTAGGTTCATACGTGTGTTATAAGTGGTAATGAGTCTCACCGCAGCGCGTCTCGTCTGATCCATCAGAACAGTCTTTGATGCCGTCACACTCTGGGTTGATCTTATTCACACACTTCCCATTGGCACACTTATAGGAGGATGGAGAGCAGCCCTTATGGACTGGACACACAGAAAGAGAGGGAGGGAGGGGAAAACAGAGAAAGAGAGAGGGATTGAGGATTGGATGAATATAAACAAAGAAAGATGCAGACGGATAGAAGGACGGATGGACCAATTGACAGACGGACTCACATGCTTTAGTGCAGTTGATCTCATCACTGCGGTCCTTGCAGTCTATGACACCATCACAAACGGAGGACTTGGAGACACACACCTTGTTGTGGCACATGTGGTAGCAGTGACCTGCTGGGGGGACAACAAATCAATTCAAATGTTATTTGTCACATGCCCCGAACCTTACCGTTAAATGCTTACTTATAAGCCCTTAACCAACAATGCAGTTCAAGAAATAGAGATAATAAAATATTTACTAAATAAACGAAAGTAAAAAAATAAATTAAAAGTAACACAATAAAATAACAATAACGAGGCTATATACAGGGGGTACCGGTTAGTCAATGTGCGGGGGTACAGGTCAGTAATGAGGCTATATACAGGGGGTACCGGTTAGTCAATGTGCAGGGGTACAGGTTAGTAATGAGGCTATATACAGGGGGTACCGGTTAGTCAATGTGCAGGGGTACAGGTTAGTAATGAGGCTATATACAGGGGTACCGGTTAGTCAATGTGCAGGGGTACAGGTTAGTAATGAGGCTATATACAGGGGGTACCGGTTAGTCAAAGTGCAGGGGTACAGGTTAGTAATGAGGCTATATACAGGGGGTACCGGTTCGTCAATGTGCAGGGGGTACAGGTTAGTAATGAGGCTATATACAGGGGTACCGGTTAGTCAAAGTGCAGGGGTACAGGTTAGTAATGAGGCTATATACAGGGGGGTACCGGTTTGTCAATGTGCAGGGGTACAGGTTAGTAATGAGGCTATATATGGGGGTACCGGTTAGTCAAAGTGCAGGGGTACAGGTTAGTAATGAGGCTATATACAGGGGTACCGGTTAGTCAATGTGCAGGGGTACAGGTTAGTAATGAGGCTATATACAGGGGGTACCGGTTAGTCAAAGTGCAGGGGTACAGGTTAGTAATGAGGCTATATACAGGGGTACCGGTTAGTCAATGTGCAGGGGTACAGCTTAGTAATGAGGGCTATATACAGGGGGTACCGGTTAGTCAATGTGCAGGGGTACAGGTTAGTAATGAGGCTATATACAGGTGGTACCGGTACTGGGTCAGTGTGCGGTGGTACAGGTTAGTCGAGGTAATTTTGTACATGTAGGTCGGGGTGAAGTGACTCTGCATAGATAATAAACAGCGAGTAGCAGCAGTGTAAAACAAAGGGGGAAGGGGGTCAATGTAAATAGTCAGAGTGGCCAGTTGATTAATTGTTCAGCAGTCTTATGGATTGTGGGTAGAAGCTGTTATGGAAACTTTTGGACCTAGAGTTGGTGCTCCAGTACCACTTGCCATGCGGTAGTAGAGAGAACATATTTATTATTATTATATAGAACAGTCTATGACTTGGGTGACTGGAGTCTCTGACAAATATTTGGGCCTTCCTCTGACACCGCCTGGTATAGAGGTCCTGGATGGCAGGGGAAGCTTGGCCCCAGTGATGTACTGGGCCATACACAGGACCCTCTGTGCGCCTTATGGTCAGATGCCGAGCAGTTGCCATACCAGGCGGTGATGCAACCTGTCAGGATGCTCTTGATGGTGCAGCTGTAGAACTTTTGAGGATCAGGGGACCCATGCCAAATCTTTTCAGTCTCCTGAGGGGAAGAAGGTGTTGTCGTGCCCTATTCACGACTGTCTTGGTATGTTTGTACCATGATAGTTTGTTGATGATGTGGACACCAAGGAACTGCTCTACTACAGCCCCGTTGGTGTGAATGGGGAGTGTTTAGCCCTCCTTTTCCTGTAGTCCACGATCAGCTCCTTTGTCTTGCTCACGTTGAGGGAGAGGTCTCTGACCTCCTTATAGGCTGTCTCATCATTGTCGGTGATCAGATCTACCAAATCAAATCAAATCAAATGTATTTATAAAGCCCTTACATCAGCCGATGTTACAAAGTGCTGTACCGAAACCCAGTCTAAAGCATCAAACAGCAAGCAATGCAGGTGTAGCATGGTGGCTAGGAAAAACTCCCTAGAAAGGCCAGAACCTAGGAAGACACCTAGAGAGGAACCAGGCTATGAGGTGTGGCCAGTCCTGTTCTGGCTGTGCGAGGTTGAGATTATAACAGAACATGGCCAAGATGTTCAAATGTTCATCATTCAGAGTATCTCTTCCGCTCCTGCTGTCTCTAGAGAGTTGAAAACAGCATGTCTGGGACAGGTAGGACGTCAGGTGAACAGGTCAGGATTCCATAGCCGCAGGCAGAACAGTTGAAACTGGAGCAGCGGCACGACCAGGTGGACTGGAGGCAGCAAGGATTCATCAGGTAGTCTGGGGCATGGTCCTAGGGCTCAGGTCCTCCGAGAGAAAGAGAGAACAACACTGTTGTGTAGTCAGCAATCTTAATGATGGTGTTGAGTTAGGCTTGCCACGCAGGCGTGGGTGAACAGGGAATACAGCAGAGGAATAAGCACACACCCCTGAGTGGCCCCGTGTTGAGGATCAGCCTGGCAGATGTGTTGTTGCCTACTCTTACCACCTGGGGGCGGCACGTCAGGAATTCCAGGATCCAGTTGCAGAGGGAGGTGTTTAGTCCCAGTGTCCTTAGCTTACTGATGAGCATTGTGGGCACTATGGAGTTGAACGCTGAGCTGTCGTCAATGAACAGCATTCTCACGTAGGTGTTCCTTTTGTCCAGGTGGGAAAGGGAAGTGTGGAGTGCGATTGAGATTGTGTCATCTGTAGATCTGTACGGGCGGTGTGCGAATTGGAGTGGGTCTAGGGTGTCCAGGATGATGGTGTTGATGTGAATCATGACCAGCCTTTCAAAGCACTTCATGGCTACCGATGTGAGTGCTACAGGGCGGTAGTCATTTATTCAGGTTACCTTCGCTTGCTTGGGCACAGGGACTATGGTGATCTGCTTGAAACATGTCGGTATTACAGATTCGTCAAGGGAAAGGTTGAAAATGTCATTGAAGACACTTTACAGTTGGTACATGCATGCTCTGAGTACACATCCTGGTAATTCGTCTGGCCCTGCGGCCTTGTGAATGTTGACCTGGTTAAAGGTCTGAGCGTGATCACACAGTCGTCCCGAACAGCTGGTGCTCTCATGCATGCTTCAGTGTTGCTTGCCTCAAAGCACACATAAAAGGCATTTAGCTTGTCTGGTATGCTTGATTCCCTGGGCAGCCCGCAGCTGGGTTTCCGTAATAGTTTGCAAGCCGTGCCACATCCGACGAGCGCCAGCGCCGGTGTAGTAGTATTCAATATTAGACTTGTATTGATGGTTTTTCTGTTTGATTGTTTGTCTTGAGGGCGTAATGGAATTTCTTATAAGCGTCCGGATAAGAGTCCCACTCCTGAACGCAGCAGCTCTAGCCTTTAGCTTGGTGAAGATGTCGCCTGTAATCTATGGCTTCTGGTTCAAATATGTACACATGGTCACTGTGGGGACGTCGTCGATGCACTTATTGATGACGTCGGTGACTGAGGTGTTATACTCCTCAATGCAATTGGATGTATCCCGAACATATTCCAGTCTGTGCTAGGAAAACAGTCCTGTAGCATAGCATCCTTATTATCTGACCACTTCCATATTGAGCTTAGTCCCTGGTACTTCCTGCTTTAGTTTTTGCTTGTTAGCAGGAATCAGGAGGATATAATTATGGACAGATTTGCCAAATGGAGGGTGAGGGAGAGCTTTGTATGCATCTCTTGTGTGGAGTAAAGGTGGTCTAGAGCTTTTTCCATTGGTTGCACGTGTGACATGCTGGTAGAAATGAGGTAAAACGGATTTAAGTTTGCCTGCATTAAAGTCCCCGGCCACTAGGAGTGCCGCTTCTGGATGAGAATTTTCTTGTCGTGCTTATGGCCTTATACAGCTTGTTCAGTTCAGTCTTAGTGTCACATTCTGGACCCTAGTTCTTGTGTTATTTCTTTGTTTTAGTTGGTCAGGACGTGAGTTGGGTGGGTATTCTATGTTTTGTGTTTCTGGGATTGGGTTTCTTGTTTGGCTGATATGGTTCTCAATCAGAGGCAGGTGTTAGTCATTGTCTCTAATTGGGAACCATATTTAGGTAGCCTGTTTTCTGTGGTGGTTTCTGGGTGGTTATTTTCAGTCTTTGTGTGTCTGCACCAGATAGAACTGTTTCGGTTGTCACTTTGTTGTTTTGTGTTTTGAAGTGTTCAGTTTTCCATTAAAATGATGAACACTAACCACGCTGCGCTTTGGTCCTCTCTATCTCCAGATGACAACCGTTACACTTAGTGCCAGCAAATTAAGTTTGTTCGAGGTGAGTAATCGCTGTTCTGATATCCAGAAACTATGTTTGGTCATACGATACGTTAGCAGCAACATTATGTACAAAATAAGTTGTAAACAATTTTTTTTTTTTTTAAAACGGCACAGTTGGTTAGGAGCACATAAACGGCTGCCATCCCCCGGGGACATTATTATTACAGAGTAAACACCTGACCTAGGGAACGCACGCACGCACGCACACACACACACACCCACAGAAACGCACCAAGACCCAGAAATGGGGAGAGGGGCCATCCTTACCACAGACCAGTCCTCCATGCAGCTGGCATAATGAAGACAAGTAACAAATGGTCTCACACAACCTTATGATGAACAAACAATGCAATGATTATAAGTAGTTTATAATTAAGATAAAGTGTGTGGTCCAGGCATGTGTATGGTACTCACCACAGTCGGCCTCCTCGCTGCTATCTCCACATTTACTCTGGCTGTTACATTGGCTGCTGTGAGGCCGGCACTGACCGTTCCTACAATACACCTCACCTGGACGACAGGTCGCTACACACAACACAATATACTGGTCTTGTTTTGAAGAAATACAGTACTTAGTGCACAGGCAGATCACTTATGGTGATCTTCGTCATCCTTACTGGATACATGTACAGTATGTGAGGAGTGTTGAGGATAACATACAGCATTTAGCCTCGTCCCGTCCATCTGAACAGTCTCTGACTCCGTCACACACCTTCCTGAGAGGAACACACCTCCCATCCCCACAGCGGAACTGGCGAGGACACACTGAAGAGAGAGAGCGGGGGTTGAGAAAGGGAGAGATGAGAGAAAGAGAGACTGACTACAGTATCTCTGTATGGGTGAGAACCTGGAATCTACAGGTCTGTCTCAGTTTGTATGGTAGAGTTGAGTATTTCGGGTTGTATAGCTCTGTATTGGCTAGTGTAAAGGACGTCACACTGCTTGCTCAGCCAGTACCACGTCCTCCTGATTCCACCGAAGTCTTGAACCCTAGCACCTCTGCCTTGCTAGCACATGTAACAGCCCTCTGAAGCCTCTACCAGTCGGCGCCTGTGAAAGTTAACAATTTGGCGGCGCAGGTGGCGACACTTCAGTCTGAGGAGTAAGTTTCCCATCCAAATTAACTACACTTGCTGTCTTACTAGTTTGTGGTAGAAGTGTGAGGTAGAGGTGTGTGGTAGAGTTGTTTGGTAAAAGTGTGTCAGGTAGAGTTGTGTGATACAGGTGTGGGGTAGAGATGTGAAACAGGTGTCTGTGGTAGAGGTGTTTGATACAGGTGTCTGTGGTAGAGTTGTGTGATACAGGTGTCTGTGGTAGAGGTGTTTGATACAGGTGTCTGTGGTAGAGGTGTTTGATACAGGTGTGTGGTAGAGAGTGTTTGATACAGGTGTCTGTGGTAGAGGTGTTTGATACAGGTGTCTGTGGTAGAGGTGTTTGATACAGGTGTCTGTGGTAGAGGTGTTTGATACAGGTGTCTGTGGTAGAGGTGTTTGATACAGGTGTCTGTGGTAGAGGTGTTTGATACAGGTGTGTGGTAGAGGTGTTTGATACAGGTGTCTGTGGTAGAGGTGTTTGATACAGGTGTGTGGTAGAGGTGTTTGATACAGGTGTGTGGTAGAGGTGTTTGATACAGGTGTCTGTGGTAGAGGTGTTTGATACAGGTGTGAGGTAGAGGTGTGTGATACAGGTGTGTGTGTGTGTGGTAGTGAAGTGTGATACAGGTGTGTGTGGTAGAGTTGTTTGGTAAAGGTGCGTGAAACAGGTGTGTCAGGTAGAGTTGTGTGATACAGGTGTGTGGTAGAGGTGTTTGATAGAGGTGTCTGTGGTAGAGTTGTATGATACAGCTGTCTGTGGTAGAGGTGTTTGATACAGGTGTGTGGTAGAGGTGTTTGATACAGGTGTCTGTGGTAGAGGTGTTTGATACAGGTGTCTGTGGTAGAGGTGTTTGATACAGGTGTGTGGTAGAGGTGTTTGATACAGGTGTCTGTGGTAGAGGTGTTTGATACAGGTGTCTGTGGTAGAGGTGTTTGATACAGGTGTGTGGTAGAGGTGTTTGATACAGATGTCTGTGGTAGAGGTGTTTGATAAAGGTGTCTGTGGTAGAGGTGTTTGATACAGGTGTCTGTGGTAGAGGTGTTTGATACAGGTGTCTGTGGTAGAGGTGTTTGATACAGGTGTGTGGTAGAGGTGTTTGATACAGATGTCTGTGGTAGAGGTGTTTGATAAAGGTGTCTGTGGTAGAGGTGTTTGATACAGGTGTGTGTGGTAGAGTTGTTTGGTAAAGGTGTGTGAAACAGGTGTGTCAGGTAGAGTTGTGTGATACAGGTGTGAGGTAGAGGAGTGTGATACAGGTGTGAGGTAGAGGTGTGTGATACAGGTGTGTGTGTGGTAGAGATGTGTTATACAGGTGTGTGGTAGAGGGGTGTGATACAGGTGTGTGGTACAGGTGTGTGATACAGGTGTGTGGTAGAGGTGTGTGATACAGGTGCGAGTGTGGTAGAGATGTGTGATAGAGGTGTGTGGTAGAGGTGTGTGATAGAGGAGTGTGGTAGAGGTGTGTGATACAGGTGTGTGTGATAGAGGTGTGTGATACAGGTGTGTGGTAGAGGTGTGTGATACAGGTGTGTGGTAGAGGTGTGTGATACAGGTGTGTGGTAGAGGTGTGTGATAGAGGTGTGTGATACAGGTGTGTGGTAGAGGTGTGTGATACAGGTGTGTGGTAGAGATGTGTGATACAGGTGTGTGGTAGAGGTGTGTGATACAGGTGTGTGTGATAGAGGTGTGTGATACAGGTGTGTGGTAGAGGTGTGTGATACAGGTGTGTGGTAGAGGTGTGTGATACAGGTGTGTGGTAGAGGTGTGTGATACAGGTGTGTGTGATAGAGGTGTGTGATAGAGGTGTTTGATACAGGTGGGTGGTAGAGGTGTGTGATACAGGTCTGTGGTAGAGGTGTGTGATACAGGTGGGTGGTAGAGGTGTGTGATACAGGTGTGTGTGTGATACAGGTGTGTGATAGAGGTGTGTGATACAGGTATGTGGTAGAGGTGTGTGATACAGGTGTGTGTGATAGAGGTGTGTGATACAGGTGTGTGATACAGGTGTGTGGTACAGGTGTGTGATAGAGTGTGATACAGGTGTGTGGTAGAGGGGTGTGATACAGGTGTGTGGTAGAGGTGTGATACAGGTAGAGGTGTGTGATACAGGTGCGTGTGTTGTAGAGGTGTGTGATACAGGTGTGTGTGATAGAGGTGTGTGATACAGGTGTGTGGTACAGGTGTGTGATAGAAGTGTGTGATACAGGTGTGTGGTACAGGTGTGATAGAGGTGTTTGATACAGGTTGATACAGGTGTGTGGTAGAGGTGTGTGACTACAGGTGTGTGATACAGGTGTGTGGTAGAGGTGTTTGATACAGGTGTGTGTGTGGTAGAGAAGTGTGTGATACAGGTGTGTGGTAGAGGTGTGATACAGGTGTGTGGGAGAGGTGTGTGTGTGTGTGTGTGTGTGTGTGTGTGTGTGTGTGTGTGTGTGTGTGTGTGTGTGTGTGTGTGTGTGTGTGTGTGTGTGTGTGTGTGTGTGTGTGTGTGTGTGTGTGTGTGTGTGTGGTAGAGAAGTGTGTGATACAGATGTGTGGTAGAGGTGTGTGATACAGGTGTGTGCATGATACAGGTGTGTGGTACAGGTGTGTGATAGAGGATTGTGACAGAGGTGTGTGGTAGAGATGTTTGGTAGAGGTGTGTGGTAGAGGTGTTTGATACAGGTGTGAGGTAGAGGTGTGTGGTAGATGTGATTGATACAGGTGTGTGTGATACAGGTGTGAGGTAGAGGTGTGTGGTAGAGGAGTATGATACAGGTGTGAGGTAGAGGTGTGTGGTAGATGTGATTGATACAGGTGTGTGTGATAGAAGTGTGAGGTGTGTGTGTGTGTGTGTGTGTGTGTGTGTGTGTGTGAGAAATGTGTGTGTGAGGTGTGTGTGTGTGTGTGTGTGGTGTGTGTGTGTGTGTGTGTGTAAAGTGTGTGTGTGTGTGGTAGAGAAGTGTGATACAGATGTGTGGTAGAGGTGTGTGATACAGGTGTGTGCATGATACAGGTGTATGGTACAGGTGTGTGATAGAGGATTGTGACAGAGGTGTGTGGTAGAGATGTTTGGTAGAGGTGTGTGGTAGAGGTGTTTGATACAGGTGTGTGATAGAGGTGTGTGATACAGGTGCGTGGTAGAGATGTGTGGTAGAGAAATGTGATACAGGTGTGAGGTACAGGTGTGTGGTAGAGATGTGTGATAAAGGTGTGTGGTATAGGTGTGTGGTAGAGGTGTTTGATACAGGTGTGAGGTAGAGGTGTGTGGTAGAGATGTGTGATAAAGGTGTGATAGAGGTGTGAGGTAGACAAGAGTGATACAGGTGTGTGATACAGGTGTGTGGTAGAGGTGTGTGATACAGGTGTGTGGTAGAGGTGTGTGATACAGGTGTGTGGTAGAGGTGTGAGGTAGACAAGTGTGATACAGGTGTGTGTGATACAGGTGTGTGGTACAGGTGTGTGATACAGGTGTGTGGTAGAGGTGTGTGATACAGGTGTGTGGTAGAGGTGTGTGATAGAGGTGTGTGATACAGGTGTGTGATAGAGGTGTGTGATACAGGTGTTTGGTAGAGATGTGTGGAAGAGAAATGTGATACAGGTGTGAGGTACAGGTGTGGTAGAGATGTGTGATAAAGGTGTGTGGTGTAGGTGTGTGTAGAGTTGTTTGATACAGGTGTGAGGATAGAGGTGTGTAGGTAGAGGTGTGTGTGATAGAGGTGTGAGGTAGACAAGTGTGATACAGGTGTGTGATACAGGTGTGTGGTAGAGGTGTGATACAGGTGTGTGGTAGAGGTGTGTGGTAGAGGTGTGTGATACAGGTGTGTGGTAGAGGTGTGTGATACAGGTGTGTGGTGGAGGTGTGTGATAGAGGTGTGTGATACAGGTGTGTGATAGAGGTGTGTGATACAGGTGCGTGGTAGAGATGTGTGGTAGAGAAATGTGATACAGGTGTGAGGTACAGGTGTGTGGTAGAGATGTGTGATAAAGGTGTGTGAGGTACAGGTGTGTGGTAGAGTGTGTTTGATACAGGTGTGAGGTAGAGGTGTGTGGTGTGAGGTGTGTGTGATAGAGGTGTGAGGTAGACAAGTGTGATACAGGTGTGTGTGATACAGGTGTGTGGTAGAGGTGTGTGATACAGGTGTGTGGTAGAGGTGTGTGATACAGGTGTGTGGTAGAGGTGTGTGATAGAGGTGTGTGATACAGGTGTGTGATAGAGGTGTGTGATACAGGTGCGTGGTAGAGATGTGTGGTAGAGAAATGTGATACAGGTGTGAGGTACAGGTGTGTGGTAGAGATGTGTGATAAAGGTGTGTGGTATAGGTGTGTGGTAGAGGTGTTTGATACAGGTGTGAGGTAGAGGTGTGTGGTAGAGGTGTGTGTGATAGAGGTGTGAGGTAGACAAGTGTGATACAGGTGTGTGTGATACAGGTGTGAGGTAGAGGTGTTAAAGATGTGAGGTTTAGGTGTGTGGTATAGGTGTGTGATACAGGTGTGTGATAGAGATGTGTGGTAGAGATGTGGGATACATGTGTGAGGTAGAGATGTGTAGTGGAGATGTGTGAGACAAGTGTGTGTGATACTGGTGTGTGGTAGAGATGAGTGATACTGGTGTGAGGTAGAGGTGTGTGGTAGATGTGATTGATACAGGTGTGTGTGATACAGGTGTGAGGTAGAGGTGTGTGGTAGAGGAGTATGATACAGGTGTGAGGTAGAGGTGTGTGGTAGATGTGATTGATACAGGTGTGTGTGATAGAAGTGTGAGGTAGAGATGTGTGATAGAGGTGTGTGATACAGGTGCGTGGTAGAGATGTGTGGTAGAGAAATGTGATACAGGTGTGAGGTACAGGTGTGTGGTAGAGATGTGTGATAAAGGTGTGTGGTATAGGTGTGTGGTAGAGGTGTTTGATACAGGTGTGAGGTAGAGGTGTGTGGTAGAGGTGTGTGTGATAGAGGTGTGAGGTAGACAAGTGTGATACAGGTGTGTGTGATACAGGTGTGTGGTAGAGGTGTGTGATACAGGTGTGTGGTAGAGGTGTGTGATACAGGTGTGTGGTAGAGGTGTGAGGTAGACAAGTGTGATACAGGTGTGTGATACAGGTGTGTGGTACAGGTGTGTGATACAGGTGTGTGGTAGAGGTGTGTGATAGACAGGTGTGTGGTAGAGGTGTGTGATAGAGGTGTGTGATACAGGTGTGTGATAGAGGTGTGTGATACAGGTGTTTGGTAGAGATGTGTGGAAGAGAAATGTGATACAGGTGTGAGGTACAGGTGTGTGGTAGAGATGTGTGATAAAGGTGTGTGGTGTAGGTGTGTGGTAGAGGTATTTGATACAGGTGTGAGGTAGAGGTGTGTGGTAGAGGTGTGTGTGTGATAGAGGTGTGAGGTAGACAAGTGTGATACAGGTGTGTGTGATACATGTGTGTGGTAGAGGTGTGTGATACAGGTGTGTGGTAGAGGTGTGTGATACAGGTGTGTGGTAGAGGTGTGAGGTAGACAAGTGTGATACAGGTGTGTGTGATACAGGTGTGTGGTAGAGGTGTGTGATACAGGGGTGTGGTAGAGGTGTGTGATACAGGTGTGTGGTAGAGGTGTGTGATAGAGGTGTGTGATACAGGTGTGTGATAGAGGTGTGTGATACAGGTGCGTGGTAGAGATGTGTGGTAGAGAAATGTGATACAGGTGTGAGGTACAGGTGTGTGGTAGAGATGTGTGATAAAGGTGTGTGGTATAGGTGTGTGGTAGAGGTGTGTGATACAGGGGTGAGGTAGAGGTGTGTGGTAGAGGTGTGTGTGATAGAGGTGTGAGGTAGACAAGTGTGATACAGGTGTGTGTGATACAGGTGTGTGGTAGAGGTGTGTGATACAGGTGTGTGGTAGAGGTGTGTGATACAGGTGTGTGGTAGAGGTGTGAGGTAGACAAGTGTGATACAGGTGTGTGTGATACAGGTGTGTGATACAGGTGTGTGGTAGAGGTGTGTGATACAGGTGTGTGGTAGAGGTGTGTGATAGAGGTGTGTGATACAGGTGTGTGATAGAGGTGTGTGATACAGGTGCGTGGTAGAGATGTGTGGTAGAGAAATGTGATACAGGTGTGAGGTACAGGTGTGTGGTAGAGGTGTTTGATACAGGTGTGAGGTAGAGGTGTGTGGTAGAGGTGTGTGTGATAGAGGTGTGAGGTAGACAAGTGTGATACAGGTGTGTGTGATACAGGTGTGTGGTAGAGGTGTGTGATACAGGTGTGTGGTAGAGGTGTGTGATACAGGTGTGTGGTAGAGGTGTGAGGTAGACAAGTGTGATACAGGTGTGTGTGATACAGGTGTGTGGTAGAGGTGTGTGATACAGGTGTGTGGTAGAGGTGTGTGATACAGGTGTGTGGTAGAGGTGTGTGATAGAGGTGTGTGATACAGGTGTGTGATAGAGGTGTGTGATACAGGTGCAGGTGGTGGTAGAGATGTGTGGTAGAGAAAGAGGTGTGATACAGGTGTGAGGTACAGGTGTGTGGTAGAGATGTGTGATAAAGGTGTGTGGTATAGGTGTGTGGTAGAGGTGTTTGATACAGGTGTGAGGTAGAGGTGTGTGGTAGAGGTGTGTGTGATAGAGGTGTGAGGTAGACAAGTGTGATACAGGTGTGTGTGATACAGGTGTGTGGTAGAGGTGTGTGATACAGGTGTGTGGTAGAGGTGTGTGATACAGGTGTGTGGTAGAGGTGTGAGGTAGACAAGTGTGATACAGGTGTGTGTGATACAGGTGTGTGATACAGGTGTGTGGTAGAGGTGTGTGATACAGGTGTGTGGTAGAGGTGTGTGATAGAGGTGTGTGATACAGGTGTGTGATAGAGGTGTGTGATACAGGTGCGTGGTAGAGATGTGTGGTAGAGAAATGTGATACAGGTGTGAGGTACAGGTGTGTGGTAGAGATGTGTGATAAAGGTGTGTGGTATAGGTGTGTGGTAGAGGTGTTTGATACAGGTGTGAGGTAGAGGTGTGTGGTAGAGGTGTGTGTGATAGAGGTGTGAGGTAGACAAGTGTGATACAGGTGTGTGTGATACAGGTGTGTGGTAGAGGTGTGTGATACAGGTGTGTGGTAGAGGTGTGTGATACAGGTGTGTGGTAGAGGTGTGAGGTAGACAAGTGTGATACAGGTGTGTGTGATACAGGTGTGTGGTAGAGGTGTGTGATACAGGTGTGTGGTAGAGGTGTGTGATACAGGTGTGTGATAGAGGTGTGTGTGATACAGGTGCGTGGTAGAGATGTGTGGTAGAGAAATGTGATACAGGTGTGAGGTACAGGTGTGTGGTAGAGATGTGTGATAAAGGTGTGTGGTATAGGTGTGTGGTAGAGGTGTTTGATACAGGTGTGAGGTAGAGGTGTTTGGTAGAGGTGTGTGTGATAGAGGTGTGAGGTAGACAAGTGTGATACAGGTGTGTGTGATACAGGTGTGTGGTAGAGGTGTGTGATACAGGTGTGTGGTAGAGGTGTGTGATACAGGTGTGTGGTAGAGGTGTGTGATAGAGGTGTGTGATACAGGTGTGTGATAGAGGTGTGTGTGATACAGGTGCGTGGTAGAGATGTGTGGTAGAGAAATGTGATACAGGTGTGAGGTACAGGTGTGTGGTAGAGATGTGTGATAAAGGTGTGTGGTAGAGGTGTTTGATACAGGTGTGAGGTAGAGGTGTGTGGTAGAGGTGTGTGTGATAGAGGTGTGAGGTAGACAAGTGTGATACAGGTGTGTGTGATACAGGTGTGTGGTAGAGGTGTGTGATACAGGTGTGTGGTAGAGGTGTGTGATACAGGTGTGTGGTAGAGGTGTGTGATAGAGGTGTGTGATACAGGTGTGTGATAGAGGTGTGTGATACAGGTGCGTGGTAGAGATGTGTGGTAGAGAAATGTGATACAGGTGTGAGGTACAGGTGTGTGGTAGAGATGTGTGATAAAGGTGTGTGGTATAGGTGTGTGGTAGAGGTGTTTGATACAGGTGTGAGGTAGAGGTGTGTGGTAGAGGTGTGTGTGATAGAGGTGTGAGGTAGACAAGTGTGATACAGGTGTGTGTGATACAGGTGTGAGGTAGAGGTGTTAAAGATGTGAGGTTTAGGTGTGTGGTATAGGTGTGTGAAACAGGTGTGTGGTAGAGATGTGTGATACAGGTGTGTGATAGAGATGTGTGGTAGAGATGTGGGATACATGTGTGAGGTAGAGATGTGTAGTGGAGATGTGTGAGACAAGTGTGTTATACTGGTGTGTGGTAGAGATGAGTGATACTGGTGTGAGGTTGAGGTGTGAGGTAGAGGTGTGTGGTAGAGGTGTGAGGTAGAGGTGTGAGGTAGAGGTGTGTGGTAGAGGTGTGAGGTAGAGGTGTGTGAGACAGGTGTGAGGTAGAGGTGTGTAAGACATACTGCTCTCAGGGGAGAAGGCTCTGTAGAGAAGGTAGAAGCCCTTGTGAGTGACAGACTCATCAGAGTGGAAGTGTAGAGAGACGGGAGAGGAGTAGGTTTTCTTTCTGCTGCTGTCAGTCATGGGGTTACACAGCCTGAGACAACACACACCACAGTTAATATGACACACACACACACACACACACACACACACACACACACACACACACACACACACACACACACACACACACACACACACACACACACACACACACACACACACACACACACACACACACACACACACACATCAAATTGTATCTGTCACATGCGTTGAATACAACAAAACCTAGACCTTACAGTGAAACGCTTACTTACAAGCCCTTAAAACCAACAATGCAGTTTTAAGAAAAATACCTACAAAAATAAGAAATAAAAGTAACAAATTATTAATTAGCAGCAGTAAAATAACAATAGCGAGGCTATATACAGGGGGTACCAGTATAGAGTCAATGTGCGGGGGCACCGGTTAGTCGAGGTAATTGAGGTGATATGTACATATAGGTAGAGTTTTTAAAGTCACTAAATACATACATAGAGTTCATGTAACATGCACACACCACATAGACAGTATTCACATTCACTGTGCAGTATGTCACTAGGTACTGCTACCATCGCAACGCTTGTGGTGACCCTCCAATGTCCAGCCAGTCTTTCTCACAGCCGTCCGAAGACGAAGAGTCCTGGATATTCAACGTCACAATTGTCATGGAGATCAGGTATCCAGGCAACGGCGCCTGAAAGAGACACAACGGAGAGAAGTAGTGGTTCAGATGCAGGAATGTGGAGAGACCTACTGTCAACACACACACACACACACACACACACACACACACACACACACACACACACACACACACACACACACACACACACACACACACACACACACACACACACACACACACACACACACACACACACACACACTGTGGGTCTCCTGGGGTGTGAGCTCACCCGTATGGTCCAGCTGCAGTCGATGTTTGGGGGATAGTGGGCAGGGTAGTACGGAGAGGACAGAGTGCCATTCCAGGAGGACAGAGAGCCTCCACAACCTACAGGGGGCGACGGTGACACAGACCACACATCAACAGGAGTCTATAGGACAGCTGTAATAGACATAAGACCTATTGTAAAATACAGACAGTATCTTGGAGACTTGTGTTAGCTCCCAGAGCCAAGGCATTGGACTGACATGGTCTTTATTCTAGAATGTCTGTTACAGAGGTGTAATAAAGAACGAAAGAAAGTCGAACACTCTAAATATGCACCCAATGATTGAATTTACAACCAGCGTTTCGGCAAGCAGTGCCATCCCCAGGGTTGTAGTGTGTGGTAATAGAAAATATTTTTTATAACTAAATCAAGATGGACCACAGCCTGTCATGTCAAACGGGAACAAATGAGTCATAGGGGGCAGAGCGAAGCAGGAGCGAGATCCTATTGGCGCGTTCTAGCATATATTTGCACATTTCCGTTCGGTAACGTCTAGTCTGTGAAGTGCACGTGTGCAATAACTGAATTCTCCCTTGCTTCTGTCTAAAGAACTACATTTTTCTAAAACTTTTTCTGCGTCCACTCTGTTCATAACAGATTCTAGTTTTGGGAACAGAAAACTGTATTGAGATGTTTCATCGATATCAAAATTTGCAGAATGACGGTCAAAATCCATCATCTTCTCCCACTGCCGGCCGGCACTTGGCTTCCACTCACTAGAGGAAATGCCAAGCGGATGCTTCATATTTTTTTTATTCATATTTCTCTATGGGGGTGCCACAGGGTTCAATTCTCGGGCCGACTCTTTTCTCTGTATATATCAATGATGTTGCTCTTGCTGCGGGCGATTCCCTGATCCACCTATACGCAGACGACACCATTCTATATACTTTCGGCCCGTCATTGGACACTGTGCTATCCAACCTCCAAACGAGCTTCAATGCCATACAACACTCCTTCCGTGGCCTCCAACTGCTCTTAAACGCGAGTAAAACCAAATGCATGCTCTTCAACCGATCGCTGCCTGCACCCGCATGCCCGACTAGCATCACCACCCTGGATGGTTCCAACCTTGAATATGTGGACATCTATAAGTACCTAGGTGTCTGGCTAGACTGCAAACTCTCCTTCCAGACTCACATCAAACATCTCCAATCAAAAATCAAATCCAGAGTCGGCTTTCTATTCCGCAACAAAGCCTCCTTCACTCACGCTGCCAAGCACACCCTAGTAAAACTGACTATCCTACCGATCCTCGACTTAAAACGATGTCATCTACAAAATGGCTTCCAACACTCTACTCAGCAAACTGGATGCAGTCTATCACAGTGCCATCCGTTTTGTCACTAAAGCACCTTATACCACCCACCACTGCGACTTGTATGCTCTAGTCGGCTGGCCCTCACTACATATTCCTCCAATGTCGCCAGACCCACTGGCTCCAGGTCATCTACAAGTCCATGCTAGGTAAAGCTCCGCCTTATCTCAGTTCACTGGTCACGATGGCAACACCCATCCGTAGCACGCGCTCCAGCAGGTGTATCTCACTGATCATCCCTAAAGCCAACACCTCATTTGGCCGCCTTTCGTTCCAGTACTCTGCTGCCTGTGACTGGAACAGAATTGCAAAATCGCTGAAGTTGGAGACTTTTATCTCCTCTCAACTTCAAACATCAGCTATCCGAGCAACTAACCGATCGCTGCAGCTGTACATAGTCTATAGGTAAATAGCTCACCCTTTTCACCTACCTCATTCCCATACTGTTTTTATACTGTTTTTATTTATTTACTTTTCTGCTCTTTTGCACACCAATATCTCTACCTGTACATGCCCATCTGATCATTTATCACTCCAGTGTTAATCTGCAAAATTGTATTATTCGCCTACCTCCTCATGCCTTTTGCACACATTGTATATAGACTGCCCATTTTTTTCTACTGTGTTATTGACTTGCTAATTGTTTACTCCATGTGTAACTCTGTGTTGTCTGTTCACACTGCTATGCTTTATCTTGGCCAGGTCGCAGTTGCAAATGAGAACTTGTTCTCAACTAGCCTACCTGGTTAAATAAAGGTGAAATAAAAAATATTTTTATTTTTTTATACATCTGGTGAAATAACTGTCTGTGGTAATAGTGTGTCTTTCCTGCTTTGGGAATGGCCTGGAAGTAGGCCTTGAAGATGGCTCCATCTCTCTGTCTGCTGAAGGAGAAGGTGACCAGCATCACGTTACCAGACGACGTCAGCTTCATTACAGGAGATGAGCCAGACACTGGGAGACCACACCACCTGAAATAGACAGATAGAAATGTCACAATACATACAGGCGCGCACGCACCTACGCACGCACGCACCCACGCACGCACCCACGCACGCACCCACGCACACACCCACCCACGCACCCACCCACGCACCCACGCACTCACCCACGCACGCACGCACCCACACACACACCCACGCACCCACGCACCCACGCACCCACCCACGCACGCACGCACCCACACACGCACCCACGCACCCACCCACCCACCCACGCACGCACCCACGCACGCACCCACCCACGCACCCACCCACCCACCCACCCACACACACACGCACCCACGCACCCACGCACGCACGCACCCACGCACCCACGCACGCACTCACCCACGCACTCACCCACGCACCCACTCACGCACCCACACACGCACCCACGCACCACGCACGCACCCACGCACGCACGCACGCACCCACCCACGCACCCACGCACGCACGCACCCACGCACGCACACACCCACAAACGCACGCACGTACCCACGCACCCACGCAAGCACGCACCCACCCACGCACGCACGCACCCACGCAAGCACGCACCCACCCACGCACGCACGCACGCATGCACCCACCCGACCACGCACCCACGCACGCACCCACCCACGCACGCACGCACGCACCCACGCACCCACCCACGCATGCGCGCACGCACCCACCCACGCACACACGGACCCTCGCACGCACCCACGCACCCACGCACGCACCCACGCACAGACGCACACACGCACCCACCCACACACACCCATGCACGCACCCACGCACCCACACACCAACGCACGCACGCACCCACGCACCCACGCACCCCACGCACCCACGAACGCACCCACCCATGCACGCACGCACCCACGGAACCCACCCACCCACGCACACACCCACGCACCCATGCACCCACGCACCAACGCACCCACCCACGTACAGACGCACGCACCCACGCACCCACGCACCCACGCACGCACCCACCCACGCACGCACCCACGCACACACCCACGCACCCCACGCACCCATGCACGCACCCACCCACGCACGCACGCACCCACGCACCCACCCACCTACGCACACCCCACGCACACACCCACGCACCCACACACACACCCACGCACGCACGCACCCACGCACCCACCCACGCACGCAAGCAAGCACCCACGCACGCACGCACCCACCCACGCACCCACCCACCCACGCACGCACCCACCCACGCACCCACGCACCCACGCACGCACGCACCCATGCACCCACCCACGCACGCACGCACCCACGCAAGCACGCACCCACCCACGCACGCACGCACGCACCCACCTGCCCACGCACCCACGCACGCACCCACGCATGCGCGCACGCACCCACCCACGCACACACGGACCTCGCACGCACCCACGCACGCACCCACGTACGCACCCACGCACACACGCACGCACGCACCCACCCACACACACCCATGCACGCACCCACGCACCCACACCAACGCACGCACGCACCCACGCACCCACGCACCCCACGCACCCACGAACGCACCCACCCACGCACGCACGCACCCACGGAACCCACCCACCCACGCACACACCCACGCACCCATGCACCCACGCACCCACCACGTACAGACGCACGCACCCACGCACCCCACGCACCCACGCACGCACCCACCCACGCACGCACCCACGCACACACCCACGCACCCCACGCACCCATGCACGCACCCACCCACGCACGCACGCACTCACGCACCCACCCACGCACACACCCACGCACACACCCACGCACCCACACACACCACCCACGCACGCACGCACCCACGCACCCACCCATGCACGCAAGCAAGCACCCACGCACGCACGCATGCACCCACGCACCCACCCACCCACGCACGCACGCACCCACGCACCCACCCACCCACGCACCCACGCACGCACGCACCCACGCACGCACGCACGCACCCATGCACCCACACACGCACCCACGCACCCACGCACGCACCCACGCACGCACCCACCCACGCACCCACGCACCCACGCACGCACCCACGCACCCACGCACGCACACACCCACACCCACCCACCCATGCACGCACCCACGCACACACGCACGCACGCACCCACCCACGCACGCACGCACCCACCCACGCACCCACGCACGCACCCACCCACGCACGCATCCACCCACGCACGCACCCACGCACCCACCCACGCATGCACGCACCCACGCACGCACCCACGCACCCCACGCACGCACCCACCCACCCACGCACGGACGCACCCACCCACGCGCGCACCCACCCACGCACCCACGCACGCACCCACCCACGCATACACCCACGCACCCACCCACGCACAGACGCACACACCCACGCACCCACCCACGCACCCACACACCCACGCACGCACCCACGCATCCACGCACCCCACGCATCCACGCACCCCACGC